>NC_133776.1:47057062-47064912 GCF_003597395.2 Chelonoidis abingdonii | reverse complement strand
ACTTTAAAAACTTGTCCCTGTTTATTTGTCTGCCCTTTTCTGATGTGCCAGATTCTTTTTTATGTGGCTGTTTATCATCTGATCCGGCCCTTACATTATCCTCTTCTGTCCTCTGCTCCTGACTATAACCTAGAGATTCCCTATCATCAGACTCTCCCCTAAGAGACGTCTGTGTCCGATCCACATGCTCCTCTGCAGCAGTCGGCTTTCCCCCATCTCCTAGTTTCAAAACTGCTCTACAACCTTTTTAATGTTTAGTGCCAGCAGTTTGGTTCCACTTTGGTTTATATGGAGCCCATCTCTCCTGTATAGGCTCCCCCTATCCCAAAAGTTTCCATCACGTGCAGGCGACAGGGTCAAGCCCCATCACATGCAGGTGACCTTAATTCTGGCATTTCCTAACCTTTGAGTTCTTGACTTGCAACCTTAATATTCTTTAAACATAAAAATAATCAATTATTTAACACTTGGAATGTTGTAGTACCCAAAAAACAACCAGGCCAGGGTCCCATTATATTAGCTCCTGTACAAACACTTAGAAAATGATGTTCATATTCCTTGAGTTAAGATATAACAAATAGATGAGATGAGCAAATGAGTCAGGGAGAGATGGGTAACAAAAATAGGATGCTCATAGCAGTTTAAGACTTATCTAAACCCAGGCAAACTTCCAGTGCTGGTGAAGGTCACCCATAGGGTGACCAGTCAGCAAGTGTGAAAAATAGGGACGGGGTGTGTGTGTGGGGGGGGGGTAATAGGAGACTATATAAGAAAAAGACCCCAAAAACGGGGCTGTCCCTATAAAATCAGGACATCTGGTCACCCTAGACACCCATCACCTGTAGGAACCTGTACATGCTAAGTTTGGTTTATAATATTGTGATGCATGGCCAGAAAGGGTTAAACATTCTGCAAAATAAATGACTTAAATTCAACCCTTAAAGACATGTGGAGAAATAATGTTTGTGTTTTTGTGTATTTACATATATATGGGTAGTGTTCAACAATGTAATCAACAGCCCCTGTCTATGCTGTATTCTGATAATTCAGAGATCAAAAGAACATCTTAGTATTTAAATGAATTGTAAACTCGAGATATCGCTGTATTCGTCTCTCTTTGAAATGTATAGCAAATCATCTGTGAATGGTGGAAAAACAGGCAGTTGCCTTATGTTAAGTTAATTCATGTAACTAAATGCCAGTGATATGGATAAACTACCTTATGTTAATCTGTGTAAATAATTAACAATGATGCTTAAGAAATTAGGGCCTATTGTTCCCCAAGGGGCCCCAACTTGTCAAAGAAGGCCTGAATTGTATAAAAGATGTTTGGGTCACGATCCTTCTTATCTCAGATATGCTTAAGCTTCATCAGGGGAAGTCTGAGTTGCCAGATTGAGATCCCAGTTATGCTGGTACTCCCTGAATGTGACATTGGACTATAACCTATGGACTAAATTCTAAAGGAACTCTTTGCAGCTACAAAGCTCACCATTTCTGCTATGAATCTGAACCTCAAGAATTGAACGCATGTCTGTATATATATATTGATCTTTTAACCATACTCTCTCTCATTTGTTTTTTAATAAATTTTAGTTTCGTTAACAAGAATTGGCAGTATGCATATATTTGGGTAAGATTTAGAATATTCAATTACCTAGGAGGTAATGTGTCTGATCCTTTGGGTTTGGTAGACTCTTTTCTTTTATCTGATGAAATAAGATTTACAGAAATCTGCATCATATTCGACTTGGATATCTGGATGGAGGCCTGAGGCTGGGTACTTTAAGGGAACTGTGTTGTTGGCTTCTGGGCAACCAGTGAGTTAATAAAGAAGTTGTTTTATACTGGCTTAGTAAATCTAAGTATTGAAAATATCCACCAGCTTTGGGGATTGTCTGCCTCATTCTTTGCAGTTCACCTTAACTGAGTGACCTCAGCTGGCCCCAACTGGAACCCCAGTCACAAATATGTTCTAGGAAACCATTGTAACTTTAAGCCCAGGTAGCCCCACTGGAATTCATGACACTGCACAAATGCTTAAAGTTAAATGCATGTTTTAAGTACCTGGCTGCATTGGGGCCCATGCAACAATTCCCCTTGACAGTATTTGACGTTGCATACAGTGTTTTTGTTGCTGTGTTGGTCCCAGAATCTTAGAGAGAGATGAGGGGGATGAAGTAACAGCTTTGTCTCTCTCACGATCAGAAGTTGGTCCAATAAAAGCTATTACCTCAACCACCTCGTCTCTCTGGTATTAAAAGCCGTAATTTGGACATGGACCCAGAGGGTTCTTTATGAACTCCATCTTAAATCTCCCAAAACACATCACTTTTAAAAACAAGCTCACTCAGAGTCCTCTGATTTCACATATCTTATGCTTTTAGCAGCTCCAGTGGCTCTCAAGCTTGAAAAAGTTTCATGTTTTCTGACCCTAGAATACATGCCAGGAGGGAAAAAAGTCCTGGTGTCACAGCATTAATTACTCTGTCTCATAATCACCACTCATTCTAAAATTAGAGTGCCATCCACAGGTAAGCTAAAACACCAGACCTATAAACATATATAAAAACAGTAGAAAAAATACAGATATATCCATAAATCTGTATAAACAGAATCACTGATGGATGAATGCCTTTAAATTCCAGTACCATATTTCTGCTGACTTATTGGAGGCAACATCCAATGATTCACTGGAGAATCTGCCTCTTGTGAGTTATTGTCTCCTTCATCATTTAAAGAATATTTCCATCCTCAACAGATGATCTCTAACCACTGTAGCTTGTGTCTGGCATTTTGCTATTTTTCTTTTTATCTGCCTTAGAGCAGTCGGTCTTGTATGGTTGAGTACTGGCTTCCCTGGTTTCTACTGACTGGAACATATTTGTTCAAGTTTAGCACATAAGGGAATCAATCCAGCAATGTGTCCAGTTTTAATTTCTTCCCTCGTTCCTTAGTATTGCTACTGATTAATTGGCTTCAGCAGTGCTGCATATATCCACCACTCCAGAGCTATAGAGTACAAGACTTGGTATTAAAGTGGATAAAGTAACAGCACATTGATCATTTGTTTGCATAGCTTACTAAGTCACCAACACTCTGCAATAGCAAAACATTTATATTAAACACCCATACATTAAACTAGCAAGCAGAGGGATAGTCTTGTGAGTAAAACATTGGGCTGGGACTTGAGATCAAAGGTCACATCCCAGCTCTGCCACAGGCTTTCCATGTGGCCTTTGGTGGGTCACTTAATCTTTGTGTGCCTGTGGAGGGGTCTGCTCCCCACAAGTGCCACATCGTGACTAAGTAAAGGCATGACAGGCACTCTTCTGTCTTAGCAGCTCCCGTTGATTGCCTCCCTAGCCCTGCAGTAATCCCTCCCTTCTGTGATTCAGCACTCAAGCTGGGTCACAAGTTGTGAGCATTCCTTCTGGGGTAGGTCAAGAGTCCAACCAAGGCTAGTTCTGCTGCCCAGCAAGGGGCTTCAGGCTTTACCCAGCCAAAGTCACTAGTCTGAGATACAGCACCTTTCTATTCCTGAGTCTCTAGTATCAGGGATAGACTCTTTGCGTGCAGCTCCGTGAAGGGCAGGTAGGGGAACTTGGGCCTCTGTCTGCACTGGGTTCCAAACCAGAGCCCAGACCATAGGTGGCTGAGCCTTGCACCCTAGAGTGCAATGCAACTACCTCCCTGGATCACTGCCTACCAGCCTCCCTCCACAAGAGGGAGAAGCAAAGGCATGTAAATTAAAGAAACTGTCTCAGACCTTGCAAAAGTCTTGAGTCCTTTTCCCTCAGTATGTTGAGTAGCCCATGAACAGCTGGGCTTCCCACAGGCCTCCACTGGTGGTCTGCAAGTGAGCTGCTCTGCTCCCCTTTTCAGCTTCTGCTCCAGCCTGCATGCACCTCGCAGGTGTGGCAAGGCAAAGCTGCCTGGGCCCAAGCAGCTCCTTAGCCCCTTCCCCTCCCCTTGACTCCTTCCTATCACAGTGCCTCACAGCCTCATCTGTAAAATGGAGATAATGGTGCCCACCCTTTGTTTATACTGTAACTCTTTAGGGCAAAGACTGTACAAAGTATGTACAGAATAAAGGACAATGGGACCTTGATCTCATTTGGGATATCTAAGCACTTTCAAAACAGAATAATAATAGTCTCTGAGATGGGTTCAACTTAGATAAGGTAACTAAGTCCTTCTAGTATAGATATTTAACATTTTCTTCATAGCTTCTTAGGGTTTTTAAAAGCTCTGGCTAAACACCTTCTGAAATAGAAGAACTGTAGGATAAGTGGCTGTGTGGTTGGGAACAAGGAAAGTTAAATTTCCCTGAACCTACAGCCCAAGTATTTTCCAGAATCTAATGCAATACACAACTGCAGTGTTACATTAAAAACTGTGACCCTAACAGCATCCCCATGCAAGAGACGCACTGGTATCAGGTAGTGGGTTTCAGCAGGCCTGACCAGTTCAGTGTATGCTAACTCATTAATGTCATATTCTGCATCTGCTATGTGTCAGGTAGGGTATCACTGGAAAACTAACACACTGATCATGAATATTCTTGCATGGTGTGTGTATGATAAACAACCACGGTACCCTTCAAATATGAGGTAAATGTGAGACTGAAATATGTTTACCAGATAGGACGGGGTGGGGGGAAGGGGTGGATAAACAGGTTCCTCACAAAGGACAAGCCAATATCCCCACCCTTCCCCAGCCAGGTATCCAAGTTGATTAGCAATCACATGTCAGGTGGTCATTTGTTTAAAGCAGCGAGAGCAGAAATGGATCAATTTGCATTTTAGCAAACACCAGCAAGCGAAGAAACCAGCATGAGACTCCTTTGCTCACCCCACTCCATGTCTTCTTCCTCACAGCTTGAATGAACTTCAGAAGAATCCATTTCAAAAGTCCACTGGACTATAGAAGAGAGGGGTAAAGAACTCCACATTATCTTTCACCTCGGAAGACAAGGGGAACCAGCATTTTGTACTTCTGCAGAAGATCCCGAGAGAGAGAGAGTCAACCAGGCCAGGCAAAGAGCAATTGGTGAGAGAAACCATCTTCAACAAGATAAAATTTTAGATGTGTTCTTCACTTTTATTTGCTTGCAGCCATCTGTATCTTTGTTTCTTTTACTTGGCATCACTTAGCCTAGTTTCTGTGTTAATAAACTTGTTTTATTTTAATCTAAACCAGCTCAGTGCTGTTTGAATCGAAGTGATTGTTAATGCCAGTTAACGTGGCAAGCTGCTGGGTGCTGACTCTTTAAAAGAGCAAGCGAACCTTATTATTCCTCTGAATGGCCCAGGAAAGGGCTGACGTTGCAGAGATCATGATTTTGGGGCAATTTGGGACCGAGAGTACGTTGGGGTCACTTGGCCAGTAGTAACCAAGGCTGGTGGATACCAGAGTGTAGCTGGATTGTAACAAGCTAGCTGCTGGAATCAGAGTGCAGAGCCAAAGCTGCTTAACACATAGCTACTGCATGAATTCTTGTCTGCTAGCTCCAGGCTGTGAGACATAGTAGCAGAGCACTGAAGGTATCTAGGGTTACAGGGCAGGTGGTGACACACAGCCCTCCCTGTTGTGGATTGCACAATGTGACACCAGCCTGGCCCCATCTGGAGCAAGTCACTAGCACATTGCCTGAAGTAGCAGAGAAGCAGTATGGTCTCAAGGAAGAGGTGGCTTGGAAGCCCTGAATTCCAAATAGTGATTCCCACTGTGGTCTTGGTTAGGTCACTTCATCTCTCTGTTTCAGCATTCCCCTCTGGAAAATGGACATAATATTTAATACCAATCTCCCATTTGGGAAGGTAATATTTGTACAGTGCTAAACATTAGTCTTACTGGAGTCACTATAATTTTATCATTCTGAACTGGTTCCAATAAAATAGGAAGCGTTCCAGACTTTCACCCAAACTGATTCTCAAAGTGAAACTCCCACATTCAGAAGAGCTGTGAAGTTCAGAAAAGGAAGTGGTTTGTTTGGTTTTAAGTGTCTATCAGTTTTCTACCTTTGGCTAGCAGTAGCACGAGAACCCCAACAACGGCTATTTATTGGAGAACTAATCCAAAGCCAGTTCAAGTCTAGCAGAGTCTTTCCATTGCCATGGGCTTTGGCTCAGGCCAGTCATATTTGCAGTAGAGATGGGTGACCCAGGCTAGATGGAATAAAAATCACTGGGGTTCTTTACTCAAACCAGTGGTGGTTCAATAAAAGCGAAATCTGGTTAAATCTATTCATTGTTGTTTTCATTTTGGATCATCTGTGCTATCCCTGCTTCTGGCTGATAACAGATGGAAGGCTCACAACAGGTGGCTCTTCCAAGAGAGCCAGTCTAAACTATTGGGATAAGCATCCAAAATTGAGGTGTGATTCAACCCAAACTGGAGCTCAATTTGTTGAAGTTCTTCCATCACTAACCCCGGTTAAACCTGTCAGATTCTGAAGGTTTTTACTTTGTTAATGCCTTTTTGAAATGGCACAGAGGTCAGAAACATTAGTGGCCATCAGAAACTGATCCAGCAGAGACAGATTAATGGACAGAGTGCAGGTGAAGGAGTTTAAAGCTTGATAAATGAAAATCACCACATAGTACCATCACATGGGTGTGGTTTAAATATAGATACCACACCAAGTAAAGGAGTAACTATGCAAATAGCATGATCAACTCTGATATGAATATACACTAATGTCTCTGTGCTAAGCTTCTGAGCACATCCAGATGACACAGAAGTTTCTAGAAGCCTGTGCTGACTCAGACTGATTTGAGTGTTTGTAATGGGTAGAAAGAGTTCTGTGTCTTCTCACAGACTACGACTTCTAAGGGTTCACTGAACATCACGACTCTGGAGTTTACCCCTCCCAGGGTACAGAGGAAACATAAAAAAGAAAGAAAAATACATAAAATGAGAGGAACAAAGGGCCAGTCCCAAATAAGCCATCATCCTTTCTTCTTTCAAGAGACCTTGGATATGCCTCCATCCAGCTCAACATCCTCTGGTCAGCTGTGTGAAAGTGTCTTAGTAAGTGGTTATAATAATAAAAAGCCCAGCTTTCTCTGAGGGTGCTTTGATAGTCTGTAGGCATGGGAGCAGGCTCTGCCCTCCATCAGGCCACTTCCCGAGACCTTAAGGGCCTAGACATCTGCCCTCCTCCCAGAGCTGCCTCCTGCTGGGCTTCCCCCTTTTGAACTTTTTCTCCAGTCCTGACATGTTTTGCAGGTGTGGTGGGGCAGGGCTATTCAAGCCCATTGCAGCTCCTGAACCCCTTTCCGTCTGATACAGGAGTTGTATGCCCCATCACGGCTGTCTAAAGGAACTGGGCATTCCTTAGTCAACTTGAAATTCTGGGGCATTAAATATTATATATGTGGGTATCCGGCAGAGTATGTGTGTGTGCTCCCACTTTGGCCTGGTCTACACTACGCTTTTAAATCGATTTAATGGCCGTTAAATCGATTTAACGCTGTACCCGTCCACACTACAACGCCCTTTATATCGATATAAAGGGCTCTTTAAATCGATTTCTGTACTCCATCCCTACGAGAGGAGTAGCGCTAAATTCAATATTAACAGTTCGGATTACGGTTAGTGTGGACGGAAATCGACGTTATTGGCCTCTGGGCGGTATCCCACAGTGCAACACTGACCGCTCTGGACAGCAATCTGAACTCGGATGCAGCGGCTCTGATCGCCCTAAAACGAGACTGGTACGATCTCGCAAATCCAATAAGAGCTCCAGCAATGGATCCGTTACGGAGTACCAGACTCTTGAATCGCTGTATGGGGAGAACAAAATTCTGTGCTGTATCAGAGCTCCTTACAGAACACGAAATGCC
>NC_133776.1:46998331-47055681 GCF_003597395.2 Chelonoidis abingdonii | reverse complement strand
GCTACCCACAATGCAACGCTTCAGAAATCGACGTTAGCCTCGGAGCATGGACGCACAACGCCGAATTACTGTGCCTAGTGTGGCCGCATGAAATTGAAATTATAATATCAGTTTTATAAAACCGATTTTAGCAAATTTGATATTATCCCGTAGTGTAGACATGGCCTTTGACAGGTTGCTGAAGAGCAATGGTATTAGGCAGCCCTGGGAGGAAGAGGTATGAAGCACAGGTGTTGCAGCAAATGAAACATTTTGCTTCTTTGCTTGGACCTGATTTAAGTCACCATGAATTTTTTTTTTAAAGGGGTGAGTGGATGATTGAGATATATATATAGTAAGTTTCAAGGACCAGCCATCAATGCCACTGAACAGCCGTTATGAAAAACAAACATAAGTCACATATTTGATCATCTAAACTGGAGAGCTGGGTCCCAGCTTTCTTCATGATAAGATTGGATGTTCTAGCTGCTGAGAGGCCCGCTTTGTTACTGAGTAATAGTGAAAATATTTTGCTCCCTTTCTCAATAAGGAAAAAACTATTTTAAAATGATAAATCCCAGATGGCATCCTGCACGACATTTAAACTTCAGAGCAAAATGACGCAGCAGTAAATAATGAAACTTGCTCTGTTGATGGATTGCATGTTACCTTTCTATTCTCCCTCTCTCTGTCATTGTCAGCCAAAGCATTTCTCTCCTCTGTTTAGTTATCCCTTCCCTCTAGCAATGCAGCTTATTTAGGAGCATTTCATATTAAAGAGCAACTTTCATGCAGGAGGAAACTTTCAAACCTGTTGGACTTAATCATTTACTTTTCCCCCCTTCTTACATTTACCTGTACTTGTTTTAAAAAAGGACTTGCTCCTTATCAGCCCATCCTCATTTCTACTTAGAGAGACAGCAGCCGTAGTATAAGGGGCGTGGTTAGGGCGTGGTTAGGGTTTGATTGATGGTAGGGCCCTTATACTACTAGCAGCTGTCAGACTGTACCAGGATAGTCCTGATTTTGAGGAATGGTTCCATTCTCTCTGCTGGTCTTATTCAAACCTCAAGTGCTCTGGTTCCGTGGAATCTTGTGATGTCCACTTTGCGCATTGGCTTTCCTGCAGTCCTGTTATGGTGGGGTGTACAAACCTTGTACCAGAAGGGAAGTGGTTGAAGAGCTTCTTTGAGCACAGACAACACACGCATGGGCTGGAGAAGGAGCTTCAAAGGGGAATAGAACCAGGGCTTTGGAGCGGAGCCTGGAGCTGGAGCACAGAGCAGCTCCGGAGCAGTGGAGCTGCAGGTTTTTGCCTGGAGCTGGAGCAGAGCTGGAGCACAGCTCCAAAGCCCTGAATAGAACAGCTCAGTAGCAGGCAGCCAGTGGAGGTGACCAGCCCTGTAGTCTTAGGCTATGTCTACACTTAAAATGCTACAGTGTAGATGTTCACTACTGCAACAGGAGGGGAGTAAATTCACCTCCCCCAGAGGCGGTAGCTAGGTTGAGGGAAGAGAAACTGCAAGGGGAGCCTGCAGTGAGTGAGACCCCTTCATACCATTACTCACTTCCATGCTTCACACAGGAAAACCTTTAGCTTCCGGCTACCTCTGAGTGCTCATCTGGTGTCCTACATGCCAGCTGCCTCTCAGCTGAACAGCATGGTAGTGGGAGTCACCTTTATTCCTGGCCACAGCTCAGAAATGTTTGGTTAGTCACCAGATAGAAGCAGGGGTGGCTCCAGGCACCAGCACGCCAAGCGCATGCCTGGGGCAGCAAGCCACGGGGGTGCTCTGCTGGTCGCTGTGAGGGCAGCAGGCAGGTTACCTTCAGTGGCGCGCCTGTGGAGGGTCCGCTGGTCCCGCAGCTTCCGTGGACCTCAAGCAGGCGTGCCGCCGAAGGCAGCCTGCCTGCCATGCTTGGGGCAGCAAAATACCTAGAGCCACCCCTGGATAGAAAAATTTCAACTCAGCCTGTGAACAAGCAGCCCCAGCTTCTCCTCCAGCCTCATCCCCTTAATTCCAAGTAAAGGTGGTAGTGGTAGTGGTGTGGCTAAGGCCTGTGTGCAATGCAAACTGCAGACTCCACCATGTCATCAAGCATCTGTCCTTGCACCCAGAGTGCTGCTCAGCACTTCCTGCTCGAAAGGTTGCATCTCTCAGCCAGACTGGCTGGAACAAATCTGTGCAGCTTCTCATGAGTCCAGCATCTTGTGCAGATGCTCTTTAGCTGAGGTCAGTCAATTCCTGTTGACTAGACTGGTGTTTTTTTTTTAACCCTGCATTCACTCTTCCAGCTTTTGGCTGACAGCAGATTAAGATATTTCCCCACAAGCCACCTTCCCCCGCACATCTCCCTTTGCCCTCATCTACTATTCACTATCTCAGACTTCTAGGATCAAAGCTATTTCAACCCAGTTGCCTATGGACTGCTCAGCTGGTTCTCTCCCCAGCCACATGCTCAGGCTGTTTTGGGACCTTTGTGTCTGTTTAGGCAGCAGCATTCAGCTCTACCCATGCTGTGCCAGCCTTCAGCCCTGCTCCCTTTCAAGGGTATCTGGGACAGCCAAGAGCCTCTTAGGTATGCCTGCAGCAGCAAGCCTCCCAGTCCAGGTCAACAGGCTAGCAGGACTCTCATTTAAAAGAAAAAAATGTATCGATGTATTTTGAAGTTGCAGCTTGGGCTAGAGCGTGGCCTCTGAAGCTTAAGTTGCTTCAGAGCCCAAGCTCCAGTCTGAGCGGCAACGTCAGCTCTTTTTAGACCGTGACCGTGACCCCGAGCCACGCTGGCCCAAGTCTGTTGACCTGGGCTGGGAGGTTGGCTGATGCAGGCCGCGTAATCGTGCCCTGAGTTCCCAGCACCGTGAGGTGTGTTCTATGGAAGCTGAGAGATAACCAAGAGAGAGGACTCTCCGTGCTACAGCAGGCATGTGTAGGTCACTGTTCAGCTACTGTTGCAACAACCACCCTCTTGCTTAGGGATTGAATGAGAGGCGAGGGCTTGACAGGAAGCGTTTTCCTGTCCTGTGAGTTTGAGACTTGGGCTTTGTCTGTGCTAGCACTTCTGTCGGCAAAACTTTTGTCAGTCAGTGATGTGAAAAAACACACACAACCCAACCAACATAAGTTTTGTTGACATAAGTGCCGATGCGGACAGTGCTATGTTGGCGGGAAACGCTTTTACACTGACATAGCTACCACCGTTCACTGGGGGTAGTTTAATTATGGCAGTGGGAGAGCGCTTTCCTGCTGGCATGGAGTGGCTACACAGAAGACCTTACAGCAGTGCAGCTGCAGTGGTACAGCTGTGCCTCTGTAAGACCCGGAGTGTAGGCATGGCCTCAGACGTTTTCCTCCATCCTGAAATTGGAGGTGAGCGTGGGGCGGAAAACTTGAAATTTTTCATAAATAAATTAAAAAATAAAATCAAACATTTGATTTTGCTTTCAAACTTTTTTTTAAATTAAGATTTAAGTATAAATTAACTACAATTTCCAGTCATTTTGAATAGAAAAAAATGAATCTCATTTAGAAAATATCAAAATGGGACATTTAGATGATTTTGAAATTTTTTTCAAATTGGGAAATTCACCGAAATCGACCCTTCCAAGCCAACAGATTCGGTTTTGATGAATCAACATGTTCAGACAAAACACATTTCACTGTAAAATTCCTGACCTGCTCTACCAAGGACCTCCAGAGCTGAAAGCACGAGCCACTGCATCTTTAGCTAGAGAGTCAAGTCCTGTTGCTGTAAGCTGTAACACTCAACTTCCATGGATCAAGTACGAAATGAGACAAGTAACATATGCTGAACAGTGAGTTACATATGAAACACCCCAACAGGCTTTACGAGAGAGGTACAAGAGTTCAACACCCAACCTACACTTTACAAAACAAGACATCACTTCTACAGTCAGTTCAAGCTACACCTTCAAGTACCAATGGGGAAATGTCCATATCCACCAGTCATTGTTTGACAGTTCACTGCTTATCCAATATCTGGATTAAATAAACAAACCAAAACCACACCTTCCTGACACACAAGGAGCCATTCTTGAGAAGCAATAGCCTTGCTCTACTTCTTAAAGCACCACTTCCTTTAAACAATCTTTTTCCCTTCATTCACTACATGGTGCTGTTCAAGGGAATTGGTAACACTATATTACATATCACTAGGGCGCCATTTTGTCACAGAGGTCACAGAAGTCATGGATTCTGTGACTTCCTGCGACCTCTGTGACTTCTGCAGCAGCCAGTGTGGCTGACCCCAGGGCCGCCCAAGCAGCTAGCTCTGGAGTCAGCTGCTCAGGCATTCCCTCAGCCAGCTGTACTAGCCCTGGCTGGAGCAGCCCCAGGGCCAGCAGCACCAGCCACTGCTCAGGTGGCCCCAGGGAGCTCCTGAGCAGAAGTTAGCCCTGGGTCTCCTGTGCCCAGTGGCAACTGGAGCAGCTGCTGGCCCCCAGGGTTTCCCCCACTCACAGAAAGTGCCACAGGGTCCTCGGGCTCCCCCTCCCAGCTGCTGGTGATGCAGGCTACCCTACCTCTAAGATTCAATCAGGAATAGAATATCAGAGTTGGAAGGGACCTCAGGAGATCATCAAGTCCAACCCCCTGTTCAAACAGGACCAATCCCCAACTAAAATCCCAAATCCCTAAATGGCCCCCTCGAGGATTGAACTCACAACCCTGGGTTTATCAGGCCAATGCTCAAACCATTGAGCTATCCCTCCCATTAGACAAGTCATGGGCCATGATTTTTTGTTTCTTGCCCATGACCTGTCCATGACTTACTAAAAATACCCATGATTAAATCATAGCCTTACGTATCACTTCTCAGTGCCATTCTCTCACACCAGAAGGAAATGGAGGAAACAAGTGTCTGATATTGGCAATTGTTCTCTGGTTGGGTTTTTCTAAGCCAGAGACCCTTTATAGGACTAGAGCAAACATGGAGGCTCCACCAGACTGCTATGCACACCAGAAGCTAAGCTAAACTGCCAGGTTAAGGCAGATTAGTGACGTGGAGGTGAGTTTTAGAGTCCATTGGTTTTAACCAATAAAGGATGGAGTCAGGCAACCATCTCCCCTTCTCCAGGCAGTCTCAACTGGAAGTGGCAGGGCTGCCTCCCTTGCAGTACTGCATTCTTAACAGCAGGTGGTGCTGCATAAGGCTATAAATAGCAGCCCTGCCAGGCCTTCTCACATGACCCAGAATAGAACAAACACTGTTGTTTCTCCCAATCTATAAATAACTAAGCCAAAAGCTTTGTTCCAGATGAAGAATTCGCAGCTCTATACTTCTTAACGTAGGGAAAATTAAAAGGGGGAACAAAGCAGCCAGCTGGTTTCTCCTTTCCTACCTCTCTTGAGACTTTACACATTACTCAATAGGGAGGTTTTCTACGAACATACATTTTTTAAATTAATCCTTGTACTGATCCCTATCGGCTGGGTTTCTGGATTCTCTGTGGCTGGCACTGCCATGGGCAGTCTCACGATTGGTTTCCCCTGTTTCAGTTTTGTTTCTTGATTTGACACATTTTGGATGTGGGCTCAGAGTTCTTTTTCTGAAAAGTTGCTGGCACATGTTCACAAAAAGCAAAAAGTTTGTATGCATAAGTACCGTCTCGGAGTTCTGCGATCCGTACTCCTTGTACTACGCGCTCTGTCTCTATTCTAGGTGGTATTGCATTCAATACTGATTGTATAAGAAAGGTTTTGTGACTGCTCAGTAGATGCCTTATCCACTGTTGCTGAAAAATATTTAGAGGTAGATTTAGTGAACATTAGCCTTTGTAAACCTGTCTTCATAAACTATGAGGTGACAGACTAAAAAAAAGAGGCATTATTTATGTCTGCTACTGACTGGGAGGTCAGCTGTCATGGCCAGTGGTGAGAGCAAGAGTCAGGTCTATTAGTCAGAGGAGGAGTTGGTAGTCAGGAATTTGAGCTCAGGGTCAGACCCAGAGTCAGAAGCCAGGAACCAGAGCTAAGGATCAAGAATTGGAGCTTAGGGTCAGAACCAGGTTACCTGAAGCAAAGCTGGGTATAATCAGGCACAGGAGCTATCACAGCTGTGGGTGAATGCTTTGGAGTGACTACTGAAGAGCCTGTCTGCTGACTTGTCCAGTCAATCAGGCAGACTACTATAGGCCAGATGTGCTCACTAGGTTGTCCTGCAATTGGCTCTGTTGCAGGCTGTCATAACTATGAAGGAAAGGGTAACAGCCCTCCTGTGTACAATACTATCAAATCCCTCCTAGCCAGAGACATCAAAATCCTTTTACCTGTAAAGAGTTAAGAAACTCAGGTAACCTGGGTGACACCTGACCCAAAGGACCAAAAAGGGGACAAGCTACTTTCAGATCTTGGTGGGGGGAAGGCTTGTGTTTGTGTGCTCTTTGTTTTGGGGTTGTTCGCTCTTGGGACTAAGAGGGACCAGACATCAATCCGTGCTCTCCAAATCTTTCTAAACCAGTCTCTCATATTTCAAACTTGTAAGTAACATCCAGGCAAGGTGTGTTAGGTTTATCTTTGTTTTCTCAACTTGTAAATGTTAAGAGGATTTACCTCTGTTTGCTGTAACTGTGAACCTAAGGCTAGAGGGGAGTTCCTCTGGGCCCTTTGAATATGATTACCCTGTAAAGTTATTTTCCATCCTCATTTTACAAAGATGATTTTTTTACCTTTCTATTTTAAGAACCTAATTAATTTTTCCCTGTTTTAAGATCCAAGGCGGTTGGATCTGGACTCACCAGGAATTGGTGGGGGAAAAGGAGGGGGAATGGTTAATTTCTCCTTGTTTAAAGATCCAAGGGTTTGGATCGGTGTTTATCAGGGAATTGGTGGAGGAGTCTCTCAAGGCTACCCAGAGAAGTGTTATAGTACTTGGGAGGGAGATATTCTGGGGGGAGGTAGACAGAGTTTCCCAAATAACTCTTAAATGATTTGGGTGGTGGCAACAAAACCAGATCTAAGCTGGTAATTAAGCTTAGGGGTTCTCATGCAGGTCTCCACATCTGTACCCTAGAGTTCAGAGTGAGGACCAATCAATCCAATCAATCAGGGAGACTGCTATAGGCCAGATGTGCTCACTAGGTTGTCCAGCAACTGTCTCTGTTGCAGGCCTTGATTCTTTGTAATGTCAACTGAAGGACAAAAAAAGAAGTCTGTCCCCACCCTACCAGTTATTAAATGAACAATCCAAGAGAACCACCTCACAGCATTCCACAAAATTAAAATAAAACTTCCCAGCCAGTAACTAAACAGCATTGCCCTCAGAATCCCCTCAGTTGTCCCCCAAATCCTAGCAAATAGCTGATCTTTGCAGAGTGTCCTGAAGAGCAACAATCTAGACTATTTTGGATCAAAGAGGAAAGCAACCTCTAGAGCTGTAGGGCTCTGCCAGAGGACACCGTGCTGGCAGCCTCTTCTCTTTCGTATCAAGAAGCTCCAGCTTGAGCCCCTTGACTGACCAGAACTTGTGGCACTGTCACACAAGGAAAGAGGCGTCCTCTCAAGTAGGCAGTTTTCAGAACATTTTAGGCTTTACAGCCCAAACCAATGGTTTAAACTACCCCAGGAAAGCAGTGAGCATCCATGACAAACCTTAGAGTAATTATACTCCATTATCTACACTACCTTATTAAGGGGCAGCTACCTTCTTGAACCAGCATCTACTTCTGAATAGATGGAAGCTGTAGCTCTATTTATGGCGTATTGCAGGAGCCCAACCTTGATATGGCAAAGGCATGAGTGATAGTAGTAAGGTCTGCATCCAATAGAAAAGATTACAAACTCATGGCCAGGCACAGATGGACAAAACATCAACAGCATGGCCATAATATTATTGTCCAAAAGTAGTAGTAGATCCAGCAACAACACCCCTAAGATACCAACACAGAAAGGTCTAAGTCAGTGAGTGTACTCATTTTAGGTAGTGTGACAAAGTTCCTCCTCTACCTTGGTGGGTCCTGCACTTATTGGCGGATTTGTTCACCTCAGTGATCTTCCCTTCTTGTGGAACCCACAGTCTGGGTCAGCTCCTCCTGTGTCTGATCAGGAGTTGGGAGGTTTGGGGGGAACCCGGGCCCGCCCTCTACTCCAGGTTCCAGCCCAGGGCCCTGTGGATCGCAGCTGTCTATAGTACCTCTTGTAACAGCTGCATGACAGCTACAACTCCCTGGGCTACTTCCCATGGCCTCCTCCAAACACCTTCTTTATCCTCACCACAGACCCTTCTCGCTGGTGTCTGGATAAGCGCTGTCCTTCCTCAGTCTCCAGCAAGACAACTCTTCACTCTCCAGCTTCTGCTTCCCGAGCTCTCACACACACCTTCTCCTCTGGCTCCTCCTCTGCCCTGACTGAGAGTGAGCTCCTTTTTTTAAAACCCAGGTGCGCGCTATTAGCCTGCCTTGATTGGCTGCAGGTGTTCTAATTAAAGTAGCTATCTCTACTGCCTTCTAGAAAGATCTTAATTGGCTCCAGGTGCCTTGATTAACCTGGAGCAACTGCCATTTCGTTACCATGGTACTAGGAATTTGTTTAGCCTGGGGCTAACATATCTGTTTCTCAGTACTTTACTGTAGCCATCTGGCCTTGCCCCATCACAGTAGGTATCTGTCGCTGAACGGAGAGGTAGCATGGAGCTAGTCCACTGAGTTGGAAAAAACAGAATAATTTTGAATCTTTGTGTGACGGGTTGCCCCCTTTAAGGTGCCACCTGAGTTCTGGGACAAGTCCCTTAAACTGAGTCCTTGCAGAGCTGATCTCAGAGACTGTGTCTTTCTGCAGCTGGGTGTGGCCCTGCCTGTGTGTGTGCTAGAGCTCAGCAAGACAGGGTAAATGGGGCCCAGGCTGGCAGAACAGGTAGGCTCAGTGGTATCCCAGTACATCAGGTGGCAGCTTAAAGTGGGGCAACCCATCACACTTTGAGTGGACAAGAAGTTTGTGAAGTTTCTAAGAGGGTCAAGGCCAAGCAGACCCGGGAAATATGAGAGGAAACCGGGAAGGCTGGGGTCAAGGATGACTGCACTATCCCTGACCCTGGGTGCAAAATTAAGGATTAAAAAAAATGTAGCATTGGGGATCAGCAACATGGAATAAACTTACAGATCGGCCATTAAGTACTCAAAGGAGCAAATCAGGAATGTGAAAGGGCCCAAAACCAAGCCAAAATACATCAAGGCTCTTGTGCTGGAAGAGACAGGCAAAAAGGGGAAACAGGAAAGGGTGAACACGGGAACTTTAGAAAACGAGTGAAGGGTGCAAGTAAGAGTTTTTCAAAAGCTAGAGGTTGATAGCAGTAGTTTGGAATGATACTGGGAAAGATTAATTAGAAATGGATTGGATTATGATGATGATGATGATGGAAGAGATAAAGAGCAAGCCTACAGAGAAGAGAGGTTGGCAGGCAGGACATTGAGGTGGGTCTTCATCGCAAAGTTACAGCTGTTGGTGGCTTTATGGAGCTTTTTGTCCTGAAGGGAAGAGGTGATAGGGGAAGATGGTTACAAGTCAGTCAAGATGTAAGGAGGATTCTGGGTATGAGGAGGTATTTTTTTTCAGTCTTCTAAAAAAATAGAACAAACCCTTTGAAGGGTAGAGGATGGCATTAATGGCCCAGAACAGTCGTTACTCAGCACCAGCCTCTCTAAAAATGGAATGTAATTCAGAGCGTATTGAAACCTTGTTAAGTTACAATCCAATATCATTTTGGCCTCAAAAGTCACCTCTCATTCTCTGACTGTCCCACTTCCTGTCCCAACCACTTAGCAAATGTTTCAGGATGACCTTTTGTCATAAACAGATAGTTAAGGGTTAATGTCTCTTTCACCTGTAAAGGGTTAACAAACAGTGAACCTGGAGCACCTGACCAGAGGACCAATCAGGAGACAAAATACTTTCAAATATCGGTGGAGGGAAGCCTTTGTTTGTTTGGTTTTTTGGGTTTTGCTTTGTTCTCTCTGGGTTCTGAAAGTGACCAGACATGCAACCAGGTTTCTTTCCAGTCTCTCTGATAACAGTCTCTTATATGTTCAGAATAGTAAGTACTAGGTAGATAAGGCGGTTTTAGCCTTTTGATTGTTTTCTTTGTTTGCAAATGTGTATTTTGCTGGAAGGATTTTAATTTGTATTTGTGCTAGGGGGAGGACTCTCTCTTGTGTCTATAAGCTGAAAGATCCTGTAACATTGTCCAACTTGATTTTACAGAGACAATTTTTATTTTTGCTTTCTTTTATTAAAAGCTTTTCTTTTTTAAAAGACCTGATTGATTTTTCCCCTTGTTAAGGCTTAAGGGAATTGGGTCTGTACTCACCAGGGAATTTGTGGGAGAAAGGAGGGAAGGGAGGGGGGAAGGTGAAATTCCTCTGTGTTTTAGATTCACGGAGCTTAAATCTGTATTACCTCTTGGTGAGGGGAAAAGGGGAGGGGGAAAGGTGACATCTCTCTCTGTTTTAAGAGTCAAGGAGTTTGAATCACAGTGATCTCCTAGTGTATCCAGGAAGGGGAGGATCTGGGAGGAAGAAAGAAAGGGAGGGGGAATGGTTTATTTCCTTTTGTTGTGAGACCCAAAGAGTTTGGGGTCTTGGGGTCCCCAGAGAACGTTTTGGGGGGACCAGAGTGTACCAGGCACTGCAAGTCCTGGTTGGTGGCAGCACTACAAGATCTAAGCTGGTAATTAAGCTTAGAGGAATTCATGCTGGTACCCTATCTTTTGGACGCTAAGGTTCAGAGTGGGGGTTATACCATGACACCTTCTTCCACCCAACCCAGTTACGTGATTCTCCCATATGGCCTCCTCAGATTTTGAGAGCAAAAGCTGATTTTTATTTTATTTTTTACTGAAGAACACTTTTCAGGAAGCAGTTGCACACAAATACAATTTTAATTGTCAGTGTTGGGAGCAGATTGCAAGATGCAGGGAGTTCATTTGACCTCATACTAAGAAGAGTTACTCTCCAAGGCATCCTTGACTTATGTGTTCCCTGATTAGTTTTCTAATTTTTCATTCTATTTTTTCCTGAAAACCCCAAACCTTACCAATAGGAGGCAGGTGCATCAACACCCCAATTTCTGTTTTAAAGACTCCCACAGATCTCTTCAGAAGAGCAGGTTAAACTTGTTTTGGTTTACCACAGCAGACCGACATCCTATGCAAAGAATTTAAGGAAAACATCATGACAATTCTCATTTACATAAGCTCTGTGGTTCAGAGAGTAAAGAGCTCTCTGTTGCCACCTGCTGATGCATTGGGAGAACAGTGGCCCAGAGCTGCTTGAGAAATGCTTATAAATTCTTTGCCGGGATCTGTTGGACAACGAAAGGAAATGACTGAACAGGCCAGGTCTTATTTGCATTTTAGTTATATGCTGGTTTGAGGCATATTGGGTAAAGCACAGTTCATTTTTGAGTTTTGGGCAGGCAGTTGGGATATACAAGAACTAGACACTTACTTCAGATATGCCTGAGGGCACCCAGATCATGGCTGATATCAGGCACTATTGGGTGAAGGAGGCTAAAGAAAGAGAAATGGGGGAAAGGTTCCATTATTCTGCTGGGAGTGCCGCAGGGGTGGTGAGAACTAAGAGTCCTAGGTATTACTGAGCCTTTCCTAAGAGTTGAGGATGGCCTTGAGGTGATGGATGGTGCAAAACAACAGCACCAGTTTTGAGGTGATGGGAAGCACAGTGTGGTGGTGCCAGAAGCAGAGCTGAGGCAGCGTGGGCTGAAGCCACAGAGAAAGCCACAGACCACCTAAGGGATGGGCCACCCTGCCCAGCAATTAAAGGTGAAGCCACCCTAGGTAGGTCAGGTGGAAGAGTCCCCATAGCAGCCCAGGCAGTATTGGCCTGCCAGCATCCTTGGCCTTCTACAACCCAGGACAGTAACTGTGAGTGGGGAGGGAACATCAGCCGCTCACAGCTGCCAAAGGAGGACTGAAGTTCGGATTACAGATAAGACACCCTGCGTGGGGGGAGGGGTCTTACTGATTAATTAGCTGGTTTTCCCAAAATCATTCTGTTTGTTTTATCTCCCGGATTCAGTGCTTGTGAGTGGGGAAGTATTGCCCATCAAGGGTGCTCAGGGTGCAGTATATAGTGATTTCTGGAGCAGGGCCAAAGTCAGTATTAGTTGAGTAATTAGAAGAAATCCCTAGTACAGGGATAGGCAACCTATGGCAAGCGTGCCAAAGGCACGTGAGCTGATTTTCAGTGGCACTCACACTATCTAGGGGGCTTTGCATTGTAATTTAATTTTAAATGAAGCTTCTTAAACATTTTAAAAACCTTATTTACTTTACATACAACAATAGTTTAATTATATATTATAGACTTATAGAAAGAGACCTTCTAAAAACGTTAAAATGTATTACTGGCACACAAAACCTTAAATCAGAGTGAATAAATGAAGACTCAGCACAGCACTTCTGAAAGGTTGAGGATCCCTGTGATAAAATATTTGTGAAATACACAGGGTCCTAAAAGAAGTCACTTTGGTCCCTGCCATAAGCCAATGTGTTGCAAAGGAAGGCTGGGAAACAGGAGATGATTTTTCTCTTAAATCTGATTTCATAAGGTGATTTATTGATTTTGGATTTGTTACAACTAACCATTTAATATTCTTTAAGCATACTGTGTAGCTTGGAAGTATGTGACCTAGGGCTAGAATAAGCAAAGTCCAGCTGAGCCTCAGGGGTGCAGGGCCAATGGTGGCTTTACAGAGACCATTTGGGAGGGCTAGTGCAGCCCTTGGCATAATTTAGAGCAGCCTATAGCTTGCCCCAGGTGGTTCTGGCATCTGGGAATAGCCAATGACCAGGAGGTGGCAATGAACAAGTGGTCACCAGGAGGGTCTAGTATACCAGCCAGCCACTTGGGGATCCCCTCAGACCAGGAGAATCCTCTTTTAACTAGTGTGGTACCAAGAATTTTGCTAGATGCCTGGAATTCAACTAGAGCAATGGAATTTTCAAAGAAGACTTGACCTGAAAGCAAACACCTCTTCAAAAACATCTGATCAACTCTGATGAGCACATTGAATCAACCATGTTGGAACAATTTTGACACTGGGGGTGCTGAGAGACATTGAACCAAACTGTAAATGCTGTATATAACTGAAATCATGTCAAGTCAGGGGGTGCAACAGCATCCCCAACACCCTTAGTTCCAGCATCTATGCATTGAATAACAAATAGTTTCCTCCTGCCTATAAAATGTTAAAATTGTGATCACAAGAAAAGCAATTTTCTCAGAGCTGCTAAGCGCCCTTCCCATTTTCCTGTGGAACTTGTGTGTCTGTTTAGAGTTACACTGAGCAATGTTTTGTAAGCAGTTGAAAAGCTGCTGGGAAGCACAGTCCCACAGATCCCCAAGCTGAAACTGAATGAGCTCCAGAACTACCCCTGTTTCCCTACCACACAGAAATGTAATTGACATAGATTATCTACAATATTGTATTGAAAAAATTGCTGCAAGCAAAGTAGAATGCTTGGTATGCCTTTTTCCATTCCAGTACCCAGAATGCTTTTGTAGTTCATTTATTTTACAGATGAGCTCAGAGTGTCTGAGCTCAGACAAAATATACCAGAAGGCTTGGTTTTGTCTGAGTGCTTGTCTGTATGCAAACCCAGGCACTGATTTCAGCCTAATACAGAAAATGAAGTGGATGGTATAAATCTTCATCTTTTTGCCTCTTGTTCAAGTCGTAGAAATTAAATCTAGTTCCTCCTTTAGTCAATTCTAAAATGAGCCTTATATAGTGGGGTCATCACTGAATTATCTGCTGTTAGTGGGATGCCTGACTAGGGAGGTGCGCCAAATAACCTCATAATTCCGACACAGACAGTTATCATCAGATCCCAGCAGCGACGTTAGCGCCAAGCAGTCCACGTTTTGAGTGATGCAACAGGAAGTTGCATTTTCAAGGGCAATGCAAATGAGTCTATTTACCCCAAGCACCCACCTCATGGCCAAGGGTAGCCCCCTGCTGATGGTTTCTCCAGTGTTGTGGCAGTTTCTCTATCTCTTCATGGAGCCCTCCAGCCAGGTCACCATCTTAAGTCCATCCCTTTCAGCAGTCGCAAACGTCTAAACTAAGAAGTCTCCAAAATGTCAATGCCAAACAGATCCTTCTGCCGTCTCGGGCTATTCCTCAGCCTGTCTTCAAGGTTTGGCCTGCAGCCCCCTTCACTGAGGCCAGTAGGGGAAACCAGTCCCACTCTCAACTCTGGGTTCCAGCTCAGGGCTGCACAGCGCTGCACAGCTAGGTCAATGCCTTTACCTGTAGTCCAGTTTGCCTTGGGCAACTTCCTAGCTCACATCTTTACTTCCCCACTGGGTCTCTCAATCTCTCCCATTTCAATCAAGGAAATGCCTGGAGAGCTTGTGTCCCTCCTCTGAGCTTCCTTTCCTGTTCTGACTTTCCTTCTGACTCAAGGTCCTACAAAAGTCTTCTTGCCACTTACACTCTCTTCCCTCCAACTCCTTCTATATCTGGATCCTAGCAGCCCTTAAACTTGACTCCTTGTATAAAGGAATTGCCTGGTTCTCACAAGTGGGGCTCATCCTGTAGTCAGGGTTGGCTTAACCCCAGGCTGTCCAGCAAAAGTGCAAGCCACCCTAATATAGGCAACATTTTCTACCATTGTTCAGAAAGGTATTGGTGGAACCAAAATACCCACTCTGCTCCAAGGCATCCCATCACTTCTGTGCTCAGAGAGACCCATTTTTCCTTAAACTTATTCTAACTATTGAAATGGTTTCTAGTATGAAGCTGTTTTGCATTTTTTACTATGTTCTTAGCAGATCTGATATTAATAAAATTTTGTTTTTGTAACTGACCCCCAAAGACTTTAATCCCAACAGCTCCACCACTAAGAACATGAGCCTCTATCAGTTGAGCTGCAAGACTAAGGGTCTATTAGTAAGCAGCAGTAGCAGACTCTCAAGCACCTGGCGTTGTCCACTGTGGGAAGACAGAATACTGGGCTAGACGGACGTTTGGTCTGACCCAGTACAGCCGTTCTTATATTACCTAAAATCTTGTATGCAGGCAAACTGCTACAGGGGAACATCTAGTATGGGTTATATTTTAATTTTAATACAGTATATAAGAGAATGTTATAGAAATGAGTATCCCAGTGGCAAACAGAGCTCTGGACAACATCCAGTTAATGCATGCATGATTCTAACACTATAGCACACATTCAGAAAAATACTATTCATCCTTTGTATAACTTAACTTGCAATTACACCTAGGTTGATTTTGCTCTATCCTGCATGCCAATATTTGCTTTGAAATCACAGTATCCTTACCATGGATCACTGACTCCCACACACTGCTCTTGTTCATAATTATGAGTGTCAAAATTATATAATAGAGTAGTCCTGAATTGGCAGCTTGATCTGGAAAATAAGTCCTAAATGGGTGCTTGACATCCTGCATCATTTGTTCATCTTCTGCTGGAAATACAAACCTATTTTAACTGGATAAAGAAATATTCTTGTCTTCACTAATTCAAACAGTGTGTACTGACTAGCACGTTCCCAATATAATGAGTCAGTTGGCTCATAGATGTGCTGAATTCTGATGACAGACACTCAGAAATAAAGTGTCAGACTTCAGTTTTGAGATCCACAGCACATCAGAGAGCTGGTCACGCTTGGATAGTGACATTATGCTCCAATAGTGACATTAAGAGATGGAAGCTCTTTTATATTAACCGTTTGTTCCATATTTGTGTGCTTTGTCTATAATTCCCCATATATGTGGTTTATGTTTAGGCCCAGTTCACAACCCATCAAAGTGAATGGGAGATTTTTTCATTGATTTCAATGGGCTTTTGGTCAAGCTCTTTGTCAGTCACAGATTGGTCAAATTATAACTCAGGATCTAAGGCCTCAACTTGGGAAAGCACTTAAGCACATGCTTATATTCATCCCTATTTGGAACAGCACATAAGCACCTGCTTAAAGAAAAGCACATGGACCCAGATTCACAAACTCCCTTTCAATTCAGTGGGAGTCAGGTACCTAAGTACCTTTGTGAATATGAGCTGTGCTTAAATGTTATCCTGAATAGCTATGCTTTCCTGAATCCGGGCCCAAAAGCACAGTGTTATTTTCCTTACATGGAGAATCTGATAGCTTCACCCCAGCTTCTCTACCCACAGGAATTATTTTCTCTTTAGTTTCTTTTGTTTAAAAAAATTAATCTAATATTAAATTTTCAGCATAGTGACAACCATGGGTGGGATTTTAAGCAAGAGTTGCCAGTGCATGTAAACACTAAATGCAGATATTCACACACAGTCAGATGTTGCATGGGGTTGTCTTCATTAAAATACTATTTCAGTATCTGCAATTATGTGGCTCTCCCACCGTAAACACACTCTGGATCAGAAGAGACTTGCCCTTTCACACACACAGCAGCTGGTCCCTTCACCCACCACCGTCAAGCCCAGTATTTTCTGTTTTAATGAGGTGTGTGTGTGTGGAAAGCAAAGAAGAAATGCAGTGAGAGCTTGTTTCCTGCAAGATGAGCTCAGAGAATTGTTCAGGAAAGTTTTTCTCGCTATTTACAGAGTTTTTCCATAGCCTTATGTTAATTAAGAAATCCCTTCTCCCATTGTTCCTGGCTCATTCAGCAGTGCCCCTTGCAAGGACTATTTTATATATAAAGAGAAACATTCCCGGGTGGTACAAACAAAAACCAAACCTTTTAGGCTAATCACAGATGACTGTATAAAGGCATCCTGGGAGAGGGGAAGGGAAGGCCACTTGAATCATCATCCACAGTACTGTAAAGATGAAATACTCAAGCAAGTAAATAATATGCATTGAGAAGGGGAAGGTTTAACTTATGGTAAACCTAAGCCAGATATTAATTTGCAAATTCAGGGCCAGATGTCAGGGCCGGCTTTATGACCTGCGGGGCCCAATTGGAATACTCGGCAGCGGTCCAGGGCTTCGGCAGCATTTCTGCAGCAGGGGGGTCTGCTCCATCACTGAAGGACCCCCTGCTGCCAAAGACCCTCGGAGCAGACCCTCCCGCTGCTAAAATGCTGCTGAAGACCCCCAGAGTCGGGCCGCCTTAGGTGCAAGCACAGGGTCCTCTTCAGCGCGGAGCCTGATTCCGGGGAATCAGCGGAATCAGCGTAAAGCCGGCCCTGCCAGTTATAGTGGGGGCAGCATTTAAATTAGCCTCAGCCTGAACCTGCACCACCACTGCTATTCTACCCCAGGAACTCTCCTGAGCAAATCCCCCCAGAACATCTGCATTGTTTTGTTGTTGTTTTTTAAATGGACAAACCCCAACCAGATTTCCCAGCATGGAAAGGCTAATCCATAATTAATTGCCTGTTAACCAGGCCTGTAATGAAAATAGATTTGAAGCAAATGTGTAAGGCTCTGTTTCTGGAGTCATCTTTCTCTTTCTTTGTGTTTATCAGCGCACTGCAGATAGGCAAAGGAAATAGCTATCTCCCCATGGTGCTCAGACGGCGGCGATGTGAGGAGTTGAACAAACACTGAAACATTTATTTTCAAACTACTTTTGTGCTGGTGAAGATAAACACTACATCATTTATTGTTGCTAGTGGCTTCTGTGAGGATGTGGGTCTGCTCTGTATTAATTTATGAACCCTATGTATGGTTGTCTCGTAAGGAATATCTTCTGTCTGAGGCCTGGTTTATAGTTAAAAATTATATCGACCTGGCTATGTTGCTTGGGGCTGTGAAAAATGTCATGTCCTACATGCTGTGGTAAGTTCAGCTTAACCCCCGGTGTAGACGCAGCTAAGTCTATGGAAGGATTCTTCTGCCAACCTAGCTACTGCCTCTCAGAGAGGTGGATTAACTGTATATAACCCCTTCCATCGATGGAGGGAGTATCGACAAGATGGTGCTACAGCAACACAGCTGCAGCAGCGTAGCTGTGCCCATGTAGCATAGACATGCCTTGCCTGTGTGAAGTTAATTCAGAAGGGGCTGTGTAGACATGCAGACTCACCCCTGCGGTGCCTCCTGCTGGTTACTTCCAGGAATTAGCTCTCCAGCTTCCAGAGTGCCTTCTTCAGGCCTGTGTCTTGCCACCACTGCTGGCCCCCCCATGTCCCTCCCAGGACCCCAGTGCCCCTTTAACTAGGTGCTGCCCCTTGGCAGTACCCCTACAATTCTGGGTCTTCCCTTCCCAGGGGAACCCCCACCCTCTATCCCCACTTTGCCTCAGCATATGGCTACTGCCAGTCACCATCTAGCCCCCGTGCACTGGGTCAGACTGCAGCATACATGCAGTTCATCACTGGCAAAGGAGGGTTTGGACCTGCTGCCTTTGCCTACACCAGGCTACGCCTCTGTAGCCCCAGTACCTGTCCTGGCCTTTATCCAGGCCTGCAGCCTCGGGGTTCTCCAGGCTGGAGCTCCCCAGCCCCGCTCCACTCTAGATACCTTTCCCAGCTTCTAAGCAGCCAGGCCCTTCTCCCTCAACAAGCAGAGGGAGACAGTCTGTCTGCCCCAGCTTCTCTGCCTTTATAGGGTCAGCTGAGTCTGTTTGGGGCATGACCCCAGCTGCAACCACTTCCCCTAAACAGCCCAGCCTAAAAGCTGCTTTCTCCAGCCACAGCCCCCTCCCAGGGCTGTTTTTAACCCCTCTGGACCTGAGCGGGGTGACTACCCCGCTACAGGCTGTTAGGAAAAACAAGCAGGAAATAAAACATTGACCAGAGATAAGACACCTCTAGGTAAAACACTTCAGGGTCGTTAGCGAAGAAAGAGTAGGATATCAACTGGGAACAGCCTGTGTGCTTTGGGTGTAGTGAAGTTGAAGGGCTTATTTTGGCTGGGCTAGGAGTCTAAAGACTTGTCTGCAGTTAAAACACTACAGCAGTACTGCTGTAGCACTTCAGTGTAGACACTACCTACATGTACATAATCCAAGAGGCAGTAGCTAGGTCAATAAAAGACCTGCTGTTGATCTAGCGCTATCTACACAGGGACTTAGGTTGGCTTAACAATGCTACTCAGCGGTGTGTGGATTTTTCACACCCCTGACCAACACAGTAAGACTGACCTAATTCTCTAGTGTAGACCAGGCCTAAGATTATGTCTACACTAGAAACACGTAGACACTTACTACAGCGACGGTAGATAGGTCAACAGAAGAATTCTTCCATCGATGTAGCACTGTCTACACGGGGGCTTAGCTTGGCTTCAGGGTCACCCAGAGGATTCAGGAGGCCTGGGGCAAAGCATATTCGGGGGCCCCTTCCTTAAAAAAAATTGCAGTACTGTACAATACTATATTCTCGTGGGGGCCCCTGCCTGGCCCGGGGCAAATTGCCCCACTTGCTCCGCACCCACAGGCAGCCCTGGGAAAAATAAACCTCCTGCATCTCGGCACAAACCCAGTTTTGAGAAAACTTCTTTACAAGGTACCACTGGTTCTCAGCATCAGCTAGTGCTAAAAGGCACTAAAAGCTCATTAAAAGAATTGGACAAATATTTTCCGTCAAAACTTTTTCTGGATCGAAAACTAGGGGTTTTTAAAAAGCAAAAAAAAAATCACGGACAATGTCTGCTTTCCTTCAAAATTTGTTGTGGTTTTTTTAATTGAAAAGCTGAAATGCTGAAATTAGTCTGCCAAAACCTGAATATTGTTTGGGGTTTCAGAAGTGTGTGGCCAAATATTTGCTGCTTGCTGTGTTTGATTGTTTAAAGAAACAAACAAAATTCTGCTTAAAAAAAAGTCCAAAACTTTTGAACCACCTCAGCTTGTGACCAAACACCTGAGCCCAACCAGTCAGAGATTTTTCCAGGTTTCTGATACTCTGCTGGCTTCCTTGACTCATATCTGTCTCCATAACTTTGGGTTCATTTAGGTTAGAACATAAGAACAGCCATACTGGGACAAACCAAAGGTCATCCAGCCCAGTATCCTGTCTACTGACAATGGCCAATGCCAGTGGCCCAAAGGAAAACCTAACAGGTAATGATAAAGATCTCTCTCCTGACAAAGAGAGGCTAAGGACCATCCTTACCCATATTGGCTAATAGCCTTTATGACTTAACCTCCATGCATTTATCTGTTCCTAAGACTGGCTCCATGGAGTCCCTCACAAACTGGAGACGGTTACTGTGGGTTTGTCTTTAGTATAGCTTATGTACATACTCCACAAACTGAGCATTTGAGCTTGTTCCAGAATCTGGGATGCAGGGGCAGCGCTAAGATCATTCGCCGCCCCAAGCACAGCGTCATGCCACGAGGGGCGCTCTGTGCCGGTCGCCGGTCCTCGGCTCCGGTGGACCTCCACAGGCGTGCCTGCAGAGGTCCGCTGGTCCCGCGGCTTCAGTGGAACCGCGGGACCAGCAGACCCTCGCGGACACGCCTGCGGGAGGTCCACCGAAGCCGCGGCAGAGCACCCCCCGTGGCATGCCGCCCCAAGCACGCCCTTGGCGTGCTGGGGCCTGGACCACCCCTGCTGGGATGAGCCTATGTTGTGAAAATTGAAATGCTCAAAATAGCAACATGCATGTGAATTGCACCAGGGTGCTAATAAATTAACCACAGTTCTGAAACTGGGTCAGGACCCCTCAGGGGGTCACGAGTTACCACTGGGGTCGTGAGCTGTCACCTCCACCTCAACACCGCTTTGCTCTCCAGCATTATAATAGTGTTAAATATATTAAAAAAAGTGTTTTTAATTTATAGGAAGGGTCGCACTCAGATGTTGCTATTGAAAGGGGTCACCAGTATAAAAGTTGAGAACCTCTGAATTAACCTCTGGAGCCTCAGGGAATTAGAGGAAGGGGTCTCCCTAGTAGGGTGGAAAAGATATTGCTCTTCTCATGTGATCCTCTCCCAGTGGCTAATTTAAATGAAGCTACCCTCCGCTGAACATGAATCTCCCTGTGGCACTGAAATTAAATATAGACTATGATTTGGCATTTGAAAGTGAAAGGGATGGTAGCCCTAATGGAGAAGCTAACAGCTTGGCTCTTCTGCAAAGCCTCAAATTGCTGAATGAACTTAAGGGTAGGGAAGGCTGTGCTCCCAAACAGCCTGGCCCTGCTCCCATCCAACCTCCACCCACTTCCTGCCCCCCGACTGCCCGCCCCACCTCAGAATCCCCAACCCATCCTCCTCCTGTCCCCTCACCGTCCCCCAAAGACCTCACTCCCTACCACCACAGGACCCCACCCCGCTCCCTGTCACTTAACTTCCCTGACCCCTATCCGCCCCCCTGCTGAGTCCTGACAGATCACGGAATGCCCACAAGCAACCCCCAATCCTTTCTCCTGACCCGCCCCCCCCCCCCCCCCCCGGGCCTGCTGAGGTAATCTTGGTTAGTACACAGGGCCCTGCAACTGAGGTCCTGGTATAAGAGGACGAGTCATGTGATTCCATGCTGAGAGAGGTGAAAGTTCGAGGCTCATCACTCCTGGGGGGTGCATGCAGAGTGACTCAGAGAGGGGACAGCAGTGCAGCTAACCTGAGCACCCCGACAGCCTTAGCAGCCATCGGCAAAGTGTCGGACACAGTTATGGGTTCCAGAGGGAGAGCCAGGGAGACACATCCTCTGTTCATTCAGTGGACCTAACCAGGCTCCCTTACATGGTCCCATCAATGGAACATGACCCTGACTTGGAGAAGCCCCCTCTATGAGTGAAAGGGCAACTCAATCTTTAGCCTCTCCTGACAAAAGGGACCAGCTAGTGCATATTATGGTGATGATTTTTCTGATGTGGACACTTGTCTGCTAGGATTTAGGCTGAGGCCACTAGTTCATCTCAGGCAGATAGTATGACAGCCCTCAAATGCTTAGGATATTTAGTGGCTTCCACCTGTGACATACAGGGATGCAATCCAGACCTTTGAGGGGCTGTCACCACTTGCTTCCGAAGACTGGGGTGCCTCACAATGCTGTGCTGCTGTAGCTCCCAACCTGGGCTCCTCACAAAGAGCATGCAGGTCATACCCTGAGATCTGAGTATAGCCACAGCCCCGGTCTAGCAGCTCTGACCCCAGCAGTCTATCAGCAAACACCAGCCACACTCTGGCTTCAAGCAGCCTTGGTTCCTACTTGTAGGGTGACCCCCATACATTGCAAGTCTTTCTCCAAAAACATGTATTCAACACTGTCCAGCTCTCCTGGACAGTCCAGATATATTAGGTCCATTGCCCTCTATGGGATTCAACATACAATAGTCTGCTGCCTCAAATGGAGATACCCAAACAATTCACAACACTGGATTCATTTTAATTAAAGAATAGAACAAGTTTATTTACTTACAAAGAGAGAAATTTTAAGTGACTACAAGTAATGAGGCATTAAAGTCAGAAATGGTTACAAGAAAAAGATAAAACACATTCTAAACTCAACAAACGAGACTTGGTTCAAGGTGACGTCTCTTATGTTTCCAGTAACATTGCTGACCAAACTCTCAGGCCAGGATCTGCTCCCAAAGTCCAACGGCTGTTTCTTTTGTCTTCTTAGTGAAAAGAGAGAGATGGATAGGGAGAGAGATGCTAGGGTGTTTTTGCCCCTCACTTTTAGAGTCCAGTCCCTCTTTGAGATGCATTTTCCTGAAAGTTACCCCTAAAAGCAGTTTATTCAAACAGTAAAGAGAGTGACATGGTGTTTAGTAGTGAAAGAAGTTCCATGCTGTTTCTTCTCACCTGTTTGCTGAAATGCAGAGTTTTATTTTCTCCAGTCTTGACTTTTTCACTGTCTGAGGATCCTGTTCACAACATATATATCAACTGCAGTGAACGCACATTCCATTGTTTAAGACCTGTTTGACCACTTGTGCCTAATTGGGGCTATGTGGGTTTGAACATGTGCCAACAATGCATAATCTTACACAATGTTGCTACGTACATTTCACCATGGTATTATTGACCAGCAAGTTATGAGATTTCAAACAATACCTTACAAGGCACATTTTGTACAAAGACTATTGTAATAGTGTGTAGAGCAGTGGTCCCCAACCTTTTTCGTCTGGCAGGTGCAAGACGAAGGACCATGGCGGCGGTCGAGCACCCGCCGAAATGCTGCCGAAATTTGGCAGCATTTTGGCAGCGACACTTCTGGATGATGCTGCTTGTCGGTGGCAAGCGGCATCATCCAGAGGTGTCACCGCCAAAATGCTGCCGAATTTCAGCAGCATTTCGGTGGATGCTCGACCGTAGGCCAGGATGGGGGCGCATTTAGATGCCCCCGTAGGCCCCATGGTGCCCACGGGCACTGCGTTGGGGACCCCTGGTGTAGGGGGTAAGTACAGGGGGGTTTTCTGTCACATCACCCTGGGCCAGATTTGCTCTAGGAGTTAAAAGACAACACCCCACAACGTTCTGAAGCTTTGCTACTACTTACAAAGAACAAGAACATAAGCAGTTGCAGCAGATGATCTGCCAGAGTTCTTGCTTATCTCCTATATCATTTGTAACTTTAATTGGTTGCACACCAATTGACAAAAAGCTTGTTGACATCAGTTACATATATTTGCTGGCATCTGCTCAGAAATATTACAAACCTCTGCATACAACCAATATCACATGTAACGTTTTGTTTTCCTTCTCCTTGAACCATCCTACTGCCTCAAATACGCATCATAAGAAATAATTCAAACTATCATACCCAAAAGTCATGGACAGTGGTAGACTAAGGAAGCTCTGCATGATAGCAGAGCTGGTGTGGTGGTCCAACTGGCAGCCTATGCGTCAGATTCAGCCCGCAGAACTATTCCATCCAGCCCCTGAACACATCTGCCTCTCCCCTGCAGCAGACCAGCTCTACAAAATGGTGGCTTTGCACACACTGTACATAGAGCACACATCTGTATTTCTGTATGTGCCCTGCAAAGATGCTCAAAACTAGCATCCATCCTGCTGCACTGGAAAGGTTGCACCACCCAAACCCATTGCTGTGATGTTGCCTCTGCTATCTTTAAAATGGGAATGACGCCTGTGAAAACTGACCAGGATCAAGTAGACCAGTGTGATTTAGATCCATATTCTCCAAATATATCTGCAGGTATACTACAGCGTCAGTTTTGAATGTACTGTACGGGGTGTCAAGGACACATGCAAATATAATGGTTTCTAGCTGCTGATGTGCTGCGGTCGCTGAAAATGTAAATAAAAATGCTGCTCCTTCCCTTTCCCTACCACTGTCTTTGACTGGCCAGAGACACCCAAGGATTTGTGGGAGGTGCTGAGGGCCAGCTGGGAGATGGACAGCTGACGTGCTCCCTTCCCAATGCAGTAGTGTGGACTGGAGCTGGGAAATGCAGTTGGAGCATCCCCTCCACGCACCTGCAGCCTGGCCAAATGGCAGAGCAACTGCACACCCTACAGGTCACTATCTGAACCTACCTTCTACACATGCTTTTTAGGAGGATCTGGTAAAGAAATCAGAGCCAAAAAGGGATAGGAGTTGGAGAATGAGGGCAGTAGTCAGGGGATGAAGGAAACTATGGGGGAGACCTGTAGATCTCTCTCTCTCTCAGAGTTATAGAACCATAGGAATTTCCATACCAGATCAGACCTGTGGTCCAGCTTATCCTGTGTTCAACAGGGACTAGCAGCAGATGCCTCCCAGACAGAGATAAGGAACCCCATAGCAGACAGATGTGGGATGATCTGCTCCTTGAAGGTCTCACCTTGCCCCCTGCTAGAGATTATCTTAAACCCTGAACCATGAGGTTTGATAGCAGACCAACAGGGCACACAATCAGAAAGAGAGAAATTGTACAATGTGGAGACCATTATATTCTGTGCTGAACTAATACTTCTGCCTAAAATCCAACCAGAATGGATCAAGTCTCTCAAGCATCCATTTATTTCCATTTATTGCACATTGCAAGACTCCGCTACAGCCCCTGTGTAACAATACGCTGCTTTGTGTTCAGATTGCATCACTGTAGCCTTTACTAATGTCATAATTATTTACTGATAGAGCACCTTTTGAAAGCAGCCAAGCACTCCACAGAATTATAAACTATATACACATTTCAGATCAACCATCAACAAAATGCAGCTACCCCTGGAACAAGATGTCAATGTTGCAGCAATTCTTTTCTGTGGTGCTCATCACTAGAGGATCTTAGCAACTCCCAGACTTTAATGAGTTTTTTCTCATAGGATTGCTTAAGCGAGGGAAATATAATCCTCATTTTTCAGAAAGGGGGACATTGAGGCAGAGAAAGGTTACATGATTTGTCCAATGGCACGTGAGAAGCGAACTTATCACTGGCTCATACAGGCACCAGAATAATTAAACAATACAGTTTTAGGGACAGGTGGTGGGAGAAAAGAAAAAATACTGAGGCAGTTAAAAATGACAATAGAATTTAAATAGAGGGAATGTAATTACAAGATTACAGTAGGGAAATCCTACTCCTGAAAGAGAGTAGTGGAATTTTCAACAACTATGAATGATCTATATCTAAATGTTGTGTCTTTTCTGAAGGATCTCACCTCCAACAACACAGTGCACCCCTATCACACTGACAAGGAATGGGTTTGACTGAAACACAGCAGTAAGGAGCTATCTACTAAATAAACACCAACATGTCTTAGGAATGCTGATTATTCCATGAATGTCTCCATCCAGATAGCTACCAAGCCTGACTCTACTTATTTTATGAGATCACAGGTAGCAGGGCTGCAGACTGTTTCAGAAACAATAAAGTCAAACATCTACAAACAGTACAAGAGTTTTCTCATTGCTAGTTATATAACATATAAACTAGAACATTTACTTTTCTTAGCATCATGGTACTTACTCTGTAATTGGTACTGTTTAATGTAAAGCGTTTCCTTTGTTTCCTTTCTCAGTTTTAATTGTTGATGTAATTGCAGTTTTGTAAACACTGGTGGCATACGCATGCACCCATTTCTGTAGCAAGTGAAATGGCTTAGTATTATTCACATGACATTGTTATAAAACCTACCTGATGTTAAAAGCAAGAGCAAATCAGGAAAGTAGGCAATTTGTTTGAAACTATCATGAAAGGCAGAAAGACAGCCCTTAAAGAGGAGAGCTACCTACAGTGTAAAAAACCCCTTTGTACTGGAACTGCAATTCTATTCCCAGGTACAAAAAATACTGCAGTAGTAACCCAAGCTATCTGGATTTGAAGATAGATAGGGGGAAAAAAAGCAAATCTTCACACTAAGCCATAACTCTGGAGATAGTACATGGTAGAAAAAATACCCTTATTCAATGGATTTGCTGAAAATTCACAGCCAGCGAAGGGATGTAAGGACAAAGCTTGTGAGCCAGCATTTCAAATATGATTACTTAGCTTTTTGAGACTATCAAAAAAAATTAGAGTGGGACATGTTCACCCCTCTTGTAATAGCCAGTTCAGACAGTGCTGCCATGGAATCTCATCCATGCTAATCTTGCTTTTACTGTTCATGCTTCATTGTCACATGGTGCAGAAAATGAGCTAACTTATCCTGACAATGCTCCGTGGTAACAAAAACCGGGATCTCCACCTCTATCATAGTCCTGGCTGGGGGTCATAGCAGGCTCCTCCCCATTCTGCATTCCTTCCCGTTCTGCACTCCCTTGTCTTAGCAGTGAACTCACCAGCTGGCTTATGGTAGGAGTTTGGGGCAAGTGTGAGATGGTCACACACTGAATCTTAGGCCTTGCAGCTATGGGAGCAACAGAATGCACTTGCAGCTGGCCACAGATTTGCTTGAGCCAGATACACCAAGGCTGAATGAAGCCTAATGAATAGTAATAGAACAAAGAGCTTTAAGATTCTAAGGCCAGCAAGGACCATTATGATCATTTCATGGAACCTTGTTTCAGTGGAGCTGGTCAAACTTTCAAAATTAATTATTCACCATTTTTATTTATCTGTTGTCATAAATGGATAGGTAAGGTAAGGGTTAAGTTTCTTTTACCTGGAAAGGGTAACCAAACACCTGACCAGAGGACCAATCAGAGAACTGGATTGTTTAAAGTCAGGGGCGGGAGTTGTAACTCGGGGTTTTTTTGTTTTCTCGGCTGTGAGTAAACAAGGTTCCATCCTAACTCTCTTCTTATTTCCAATATTTATACCAAAAGTCTGTGAAGTACAAAGGAACCCCAAAGCAATTAGGTCTATGAGGAACTTTGGGTTGTACAATAGATCTGTGGCTGTGTCTTTTGTGTTTTCTAGGCTGTGAGTTAACAGCTTCCTCCCCTAAGCAATCTTATAATCCAAGTCTTCTACACAATCTGTGAGTAACAAGAACCCCCAGCAATTCGCTATGAGGAGCTGGGGGTTTGTATTTTACTATGTATGTGAATGGTTGGACTGTTTAATCGGGCTATCTTTAAATCAGACCTGTTTCTTCCATTTTTTCTTATAAGCAAACGAGCTGTATTGATTCTTAAAATGCAAGATTATTGTTTTTATATTTCTTTCTCTTTTCCTATAAAGTTTTCTTTTTCAAAACTTGTGGAAGCATCTTTTCTATAGTGCAGAGAAAGTAGAAGCCTAAGTATCAGTACCTGTCCCCCTCACGGGAAGACAGGCAACGGGGAAAGGCAAAAGCCAAGCTGTGGTCTTTTGCATCTCAAAATTGTCTGAGGGCAGAGAACGTCGGCTTACTCTTGGGAAGCAGAGAAACCGGTTTCTTGGCAAGCCTGGAAGGAGTGGGGGGGAAAGGGAGTTCTCCCCTGCTTTTAGCATCAAGGACATTTGAATCTGGCGTCCCCCCAAGGAGGGTGGGGACACACAAGAGAGAGGAAAGGGGGATCATGCCCCATTCAATTCTGATCTGGTGCAGCGAAATACCAAGCTGGTAGTGAGCTGGGAGTTTCAGGTAAGCCCCCCCCCAAAAAAACTTTTTGGGGGGGAAACCCCCCGCCTAAGTCCAGTTACAGACACATTTGGACGCTACGGTCCAGGTCTGACTGAGCTAGATTACCAATATCCCACCTGGAGCTGGCAGGCACATGTGTAATCTAGCCTCCCAGTCCCAACCCTGGACCTTAGCGTCACGAAAAGCCTAGTCCTGTCCCAAACCTGGACCTAGCGTCCCAAATTTGGGGGCTTACCTGAACCCCCCCGAAGCCACTTACCTTAGCTTGGATATTATCTCGCTGCCACCAGGTCAGTATTTAATTGAAGAGAGCCTGACCTCCCCTTTCACTCTCTCTGGTGAGTCCCCAACTTGCGTCTTTGGGGACCCCCATAAGACCCAGACCCTGGTCTCTCTCTCTCCTTCTCCCAAGCTCCCCCTCCCTATTCCTGGGTTAGCCGTGAATGCAGCGCTCGCTCCTTGAATACACCGGAGAAGCACTAGCTTCCCGCCGAGGTTAGGTATTGACCTAGTAGCTCACACAAAAATCCCCTCCTTTGTCTTATAGCCTTTCCGCCCCTTGGGGACAATAGGAGATGAGGCAGCCGAGTTTGGCGTTTTCCCTCCCCCTCTGCCTCACTATAAAAGAAAACTTTCAACCAGGTTTAAAAGAAACTTTATAGAAAAAAAGAAAAAAAATATAAAAATAATCTTTGCATTAAGAAACTCAATACAGGCATCTTGCTTATAGAAAATACGAAGAAACAGTCTGAATTTAAAGATAGCCGATTAACCAGTCCAACCATCCATACATGTATAATATTAAGCCCAAGCTCCTCATGAGCCGAAATTGCTGGGGGTTCTTGTACTCACAGATGTGTAGAAGACACTGAAGATAAGATGCAGTTAAGGAAGAAGCTTGTTAACTCACAGCCGAGAAACAAAAAAGACCCCGAGTATACAAATTCCCGCCCCTGACTTTAAACAATCCAGTTCTCTGATGTCTCTGGTCAGGGTGGGTTACCTTTCCAGGTAAAAGAAACTTAACCTTACCTTACCTATCCATTTATGACATCTGTATTATTGTTTCACCTAAGGATCCCACTTGGGTAACAGGGCCTACTCTGCTAACCACTGTAACAATGAGATGGCTGTGCTCGGAGAACTAATCTACATATAATAGACATGACACAACAGGGATGTAACACACAGAAAACTCTTTCCTCACATCCCCTTCATCTAACAACTTCATGTATAGCAAAGTAAGACTCTGCAGGCCTGTTTTAAAAATGAACCCCTTAAACTGTCAGGCACAAGACTGCCAGGTACAAGGAAAGAGAACAGTCAGCGGACAGTCATTTCAAACACACTGAACTTCATCATCGTGTTTAATTACAGATGATTGAAAAATGGGATTTTCCTGCAGAAAATTGATGGAAGAGAAAAACCTGTTTCACCATTGTTTTCTACAGAAAACTTTGACATTTGGTAATAACATTAAAAACCCAGTTTTCTTCTGAGAATTTTCAGCAGGAAACTGGCAATTTCCATTTGGAAATGTGTCTGCAATGCCTCATGAGTTCTACTTTGAGTGCCTCATCACAGGAACCAAACTTGCAACAAACCTCGGTGCCACCTCTGTCCACATATCTATTCAAGGGACACATCATAGGACCTAACCACACCAGCCACAGTCAGGGGCTCATTCACCCTGCAACATCTATCAATGTGATATATGCATCAGGTGCCAGCAATGCCCCTCTGCCATGTACATTGGCCAAACCAAGACAGAATAAATGGACACAAATCTGACACCAGGAATTGCAACATCAAAAAACCAGTAGGAGAACACTCAGCTCCTGGTCACTCAATATCAGACTTAAAAGTGGCAATTCTTCAACCAAAAAAACTTCAGAAACAGACTCCAATGTGAAACTGCAGAACTAGAATTAATTTGCAAACTGGACACCATCAAATTAGGCCTGAATAAAGACTGGGAGTGGATGGGTCATTACAAAACCTAATTTTACCATACTACAGTGGTCCCGAACACGGTCCTGGCCCCCGGGAGAGCACCTGCCGAAATGCCGCCAAATTTCAGTGGCATTTTGGTGGGGACGCCTCTCGATGACGACGCTTGTCACCGACAAGTGATGTCATTGAGAGGCGTTGCCCCTGAATTTCGGCAGGGACGCCTCTCACTGATGCCGCTTGCAGTCGACAAGTGACGTCATCGAGAGACGTCGCTCCCGAATTTCGGGCACGCCTCTCGATGATGTCACTTGTATATATATATATACACACACCTGCTACTCTATTTTCCACTCCATGCATCTGATGATGTAGGTTCTAGCCCACGAAAGCTTATGCCCAAATAAATTTGTTATTCTCTAAGGTGCCACAAGAGCTCCTTGTTGTTTCCTCTATGGAAAATATTCAGCCTGTCCTGGTTTTAATACCATTGGCTGGTTTTGGCAAACCAAATAGCTGCATATATTTGCAACTAGGTCTTGACTAAATTGCATCGCTTATGCCAGCAGTGAGTATGGCTCGGTCTGTTTAATCTCACCCTCACAGGCAGGTGCAGGGATAGGCTATCATTCTCTGCAGTAGCCCTGTGTCGCCTTAACTCTGTGGCTTTGTTTAAATTTCAACACCTAGATCTCCTCTCCCATCATATAACTCCTGTCTGTTTCATACAAAGATCCAAACTCTGCTCTCTGAGCTTCACTTTCCCCATGCAGCACTAACATGCAGTACAAATGGCTACAACATCTGTAAATGCTTCCATGCATGGAAGAGTATATTGATGCCTCTGCACAATGCTAGATTGTGGCCATGTCTGAAGCATATGGTAATACTTTGGTCTGAAAAGCAAAGCAGACTTCATTGTGTACTGCGTAAGACTGTCCTTTAGTTAAAATGGAAATTTAAGAGACTGATAAGATACAATAAACCCAAGAGGTAAATTGGCATATGACTTCATTAGAGCTATGCTGATGTATACCAGCTGACAATCTGCCCCGTGCTCTTTTTTATGCTGTATTCAGCCAATTCCAGCAAACCTGGTTCTTTCTTAAAGTTAAGCACATGAGCAGCCCCACTGATGTCAATGGAACTACTTTATATGCTTATGGTTAAGCGCATGTTTAAATGCTTTGCTGCATTGGGGCCAACACTGTGAGCAATTCTGAACAATGGAAGTATTTCCAACTCTCTCATGTACAGCATGAAGACTCAACAAAGTTTTGTTCCATTAAATTGGGGGCACACACTTGAAATGAGCTAACGAAGCCTGGGCAGAAATCAAATTTAATTGAAGCCATTCTATGCCACTAACGTAAGAAAAACAACCCCCCCTCCCCGCCTTATGGATCAAATGGGCCTGGTTTCAACAACAATTAGTTCTACTGATAGCTTATCTGAATAGCTGTACGGCTGCCAGGGGGTATTGATTGGAACAAGAAGCGATTCACAATAGTGGCACCTAAAGCAATTGGTTTTAAAACAGTCAGAAATATAACTATTGATTTATTTGGGGATTGTTTTGTCTTTTCAGCATATGCTTTTGCTTTCTTAACCTGTCAGGACTTTTTCATATGCTGTGGCCTTTGAGGAAGATCTTTAAAAGAAAGGTTGAAAAAGAGCAAACAAGGCGCTGGGACATTTCAGCACCTTTGCAGAGGAGCTCAGCTGTCTTTTGGGGAACGGCGCAGACATGTTGTGGGAACAATATTGTTTTTACCTGCTCTGGGCACAGTATCCCGTTTTAAAGATTTAAAGTGACAACTTTTGGGGGGCAAAGTACAGAGTTCAGGATTTGTTCCCAAAAGATCACATTTTCATCCAGATATCCTGGCATTTCAAAGCTTGGACAAACAACAAGAGTCTCTCTTATGAAATTTTAGTTGTTCTGCTTTAGCCATTAGACAGGTCTATAGAAATGAAAGAGAAAGATGGGGAGGGACAGTTAACCAAACAATTTAGAATCTTGAGCTCAGATTTGTTTCAGAAATGAGCAAAAAGTCTTGGGTTAGGTGCAGGATTCTTACTTTTTTTTTTTAGTTCTCAGACTAATTCTCCTGACCCAATTTGTGGTGGGTGAAATTCACCCTTGTGCAGAGGGCTAGCTCAGGCCATTATTGAACTCTCGGCACCAGGATGAATGTCACTCAAAGACATTAAACTGATTCACATTTAATTTTTTTCTGAGTAGATAGAAGGACAAGTAGCCCCCAATAAGATATTTAAAACTAGATCTGGGAGGACATAGGCTCCAGACATTAAATCCATGCCTTGAGAGTCCCTGCCTTATCATGCATTGTCTGATAGGAACGACGGTCTCAAGTCTCTGTCTGCTGCTGTATGCACTGGTTTGAAAAAAAAAGATATAGGTCCTGATGGTCAGATCCGTCAGGAGAAATACCTGCTATGAATTTGGGCTGTGAACATCTTCCATCTAAAAATCAGCACAGTTAAAATGTATTAAAAGCATGGAGTAGAATGTCAACACTCCCTTTTCAAATTATTGTTCCCAAATAACGACAGTCCCTTGGAGCGCACAAACCAACCAGCCCACAAAGCCACAAACTCAACATTCCAAAACCCAGGCTACTTCTCAATTACACCCAATTTACTGTTATTTGTAATTGTAGACACACCTGGAAGCTTCAGCCAAGATCAGGGCCCCACTGTGCTAAGTGCTGCACAAACACATAGTCAGACAGTCACTGCCCTGACAAGCTTACAGTCTAAATAGACAAGACAGAGAAAGGGAGTATTATCATCAACCCTGTTGAACCAATGGGGGACCTTAGGCACAGGGAAGTGAAGTGACTTGCCCAAGCTTACACATGAAGTCTGTGGCAGAATTGGGAATTGAAGCTAGAACTCTACAGTCCCAGGCCAGAGCCTTCTAGTTAATGGACTATTTGGGAAACTGCTAAGCCTATTGTCTGCACAGATTTCATTACTGTAGGAGACGCAGCAACTAGCACTGTTCAGGCTGCCCCAAGCTTTCTTTCCTAACCCTGTTTCCAGCCACTCAGAGCTCATTTTTGGGCTCAGATGTCCTAGGCTTGGTATTGGCCCAAAGGTTAGACTTTTTAAAAGATCAAAAAGCATCCGGCCAGTTGTGGAATACAAGGGAATAACTACACCTACCCCTATTATAAAACATTCTTGTGATCTTTATTGTGAACGGATCTACAGCTGAAGCAGCTAGGGATTTGTAAGGTAGCCTGCAGCTAGCCCTGTACTGCAGAGACATCTTCTGAGTGTTCCAGTGAAAAGTGGTTGTGATGAGCAATAGATTAGGTCTGGTGTGTGTGGGGCGGGGGGGGGGGGGGGCGCGGAATCGACCTCAGATACGCAACTTCAGCTATGTGAATACCGTAGCTGAAGTCGGCGTATCTTAGGTCGATTTACCTGGCCATGAGGACAGTGGCGAGTCGACCGGTGACACACCCCCGTCAACTCCACTTCCGCCTTTCATCACGGTGGAGTTCCGGAGTCAACGGCAGAGCGATCAGGGATCGATTTTATCGTCTACACTAGACACAATAAATTGATCCCTGATAGATCGATCACTACCCACCAATCCAGCAGGTAGTGTAGACGTACCCTTAGAAAGCATTTTCTTGCTAAACTTGAAAAGTCTGCAGGTAAGGAAGGCTGCACTACATAGGCCTATTTGTATTGCTGTAGCGCTTCAAAGCCCCCATTAGAGATGGGATCCCAGTGTGCTAGGCACCATGTAAACACAGAACAAAAAGATAATCCCTGCCCCAAAGAACTTTGCAACTAAATTAACTAGGGACCAAAAATATAACACTAATATGCACAGGGATTAGGCAAGACTCCAACTTGGATGGTGCAGAGGGGATGGAGGGGAAGGAGTATATTCTGCAAGGTTTCCAAGAGTGAGCTCTATTGTGGTGCATCTCTACACATCTCCTAAACTTTGCAGGATAGAGACACTTTCCTAAGGACCTTGGAAGGTGAGAATGAGATGGGGTCCCTTCTGCACGTATCCTGACATGGGACAGAGTAGTCCACTGCTGACTAGCCAAAGAGTCCCAGCTGCTGGATTTGACATGAATTATTAGCAGTTTTTGCAAGCCAGCAGATCTCTGAAAACCTAAAAAAATGAAGCTTCTTTTTATGGGTATGTTAAACTTTTTTCCATATTTTTCCTTTTTTTAAAGTATCCTAGGCTATACTGTACCAAAAAGATTGTACAGCTAAGAACTAAACATTCAGGAAAAGCCAATGTAAAGCCTGCTCCAAAAGATTTAAATTCTAAACAGACGAAGACACAGAAAAGTCATGTTAGTCCCATTTCACAGACAGGGAACTGAGGCATGGAGTGACTTGTCCATGGTCACACCAGAATCCTGCAGCAGAGCCAACAATGGAGACCCCATCCAGCACCTTAGCCAGAAGATAATATCATCTTTTCTCTACTTGTCATCAGCTTCCTGTGTTCCTTCACACAATCCAGCTACTCTTGGTACAGCAATCTTCAGTTCTGCAGCTCCTGTCTGTATCTCTCCACCTTGTTGACCTTCCATGTGACTTGAGACCATCTCTTCTGCTTGCTCACGCTCTCTGTTACTCTCTCTTGCTGCTTTGGTTGTTATTTTAGATTTCTAACTGCATTATCTAACTCTATAAAGCATTTTGGAACAGATGTTATATGAAAGCCACTCGAAAATTAAATTGTCTTATATTGCCTTCATCTTGAAGAGCAGCCACTGAAAGAAAAGAAATTTGAGTGCTTGTTCTGCTCATATCAGTTTTGCTTTGCGACGACTAAATAACTTAACCAACACAAGTGCTTTAATCAGCCATTACAGTCCGGGAAACACACACTGAAGAAAATATACTTTCTGTATTCTATATGCATTGCTTGTGTTTTTCCACCATCTAGTGGCTCAGTTCAGAAGGCACAGGACTCTTCTTAAGGAAAGGGATTGCTCACTTTGTAAAATCAATAGTTTATAAATGGCTGCTACAGAAAGCTGTGGGCTTGAAGAAGTATCTGGTTAAAACTGATATGATAGCTATTGTGTGGAGAATGCCTAGCACTCTGACATGTGCCAGAGACATTATTATTAGTAGTAATATATTATAAATATTATTAGTAACATAAATTATTGGTATTAATCAGATTTAAATAATGCAGCCCATCAAAACGGAGAAGGCTAAGACATACATGGAGGAAAGACCCAAATAACATAAGACAGGCATTAGACTGGAACTCTCAGGGCAAGAGGTGATGAGGTAGCCCAAGGATACTGTGGAAATGCACAATAGAAGCAGAATTGAAAGCTATCAAAATGACATGGGAAGAAGCTAAGGCTGCAGCAAAGATGGAAGGCAGGGATGAAGGCCCTATGTCCTGCATGAGACAGAGAGGTGTGAGATGGAAAAATTTACAGATGATACCAAATTACTAAAGATAGTTAAGACCCAGGCAGACTGTGAAGAGCTACAAAAGGATCTCTCAAAACTGGTGACTGGGCAACAAAATGGCAGATGAAATTTAATGTTGATAAATACAAAGAAATGCACATTGGAAAGCATAATCCCAACTGTACATATAAAATGATGGGGTCTAAATTAGCTGTTACCACTCAAGAAAGAGATCTTGGAGTCATGGATAGTTCTCTGAAAACATCCACTCAATGTGCAGTGGCAGTGAAAAAAGTGAACAGAATGCTAGGAATAATTAAGAAAGGGATAGATAAATAGGACAGAAAATATCATGTTGCCTCTATACAAATCCATGGTACGCCCACATCTTGAATAGTGCGTGCAGATGTGATCACTCCATCCAGGGGTGAATGTAACTTAAAGGATTTACCGGTACTCCAGAGTCCTTAGGAGGGGGCAGAACCTCAACTGGAAGAGGCGGGGCCTTTAAATACCCAGCGCTTTAAATCAGGATTTAAAGGGCCCAGGGCTGGGGCTGGGGCTGTGGTAGCTGCAGCTGGAAGCCCCGGGGTCTTTAAATCACTCTCGGAGCTACCAGCTGCAGAGGCCCTGGGCCCTTTAAATCACCATCAGAGGGGGCCCCAGCCTCTGGCGGAGCTTTAAAGGGCCCAGGGCTCCGCTGCAGTAGTGGTAGCTGGGATGCCCTAGCCCTTTAAATCACCGCCAGAGCCCCACCACTGCTACCCCAGGGCTCCAGCAGCGGGGCTGTGGTGGCAATTTAAAGGGCCCCAGAGGCTAGCAGCAGTGGGAGCCCTGAGCCCTTTAAATCATCACCCGAGCCGTGCTGCCAGAGCCCCGGTGTAGCAGCAGCAGCCGGGCGCTCAGACAGTGATTTAAAGGGCCTGGGGCTCTGGCTGCTACCACCTCAGGCCCTTTAAATTGTCCCCGGAGCTCTGGGGTAGTGGCAGCAGTGCTCCAATGGCAAGTTAAAGGGCCCGGGGCTGTAGTGGTGACCAAGCCCCTGGCCCTTTAAATCACCACCAGAGCCCCCCCACCGCTTTCCCGAGGGCTCCGGCAGGCTCCAGGGATGATTTAAAAGGCCCAGGGCAGTAGCGGCTACTGGAGCCCCGGCCCCTTTAAATTATCCCCAGAGCCCCGGGATGATTTAAAGGGCCTAGGGTTCCAGCTGCAGCTGGGAGCCCCAGGCCCTTTAAATTGCTGCCAAGGGAAGCTGATCCGCGCTGGTACGCTGTACTGGGACGGCTTACTTTCACCTCTGGCTCCATGTCAGAAAAGACATAATGGAATTGGAAAAGGTTCAGAAAAGGGCAACAAAAATGATTAGGGGTACAGAATGGCTTCCGTATGAGGAGAGATGAATAAGACTTGGGCTTTTCAGCTTGGAAAAGACGGCTAAAGGGAGATATGATTGAGGTCTATAAAATCGTGACTGGTGTAGAGGAAGTAGATAAGAAAGCGTTGTTTACTACTTCTCATAACACAGGAACTAGGGATTACCAAATGAAATTAATAGGTAGCAGGCTTAAAACAAAAGGAAGTTCTTCACACAGTACACAGTCAACCTGTGGAACTCCTTGCCTGAGGATGTTGTGAAGGCCAAGACCAAAACAGGGTTCCAAAAAGAGCTAGATAAATTCATGAAGGATAGGTCCATCAATGGCTATTAGCCAGGATGAGCAGGGATGGTGTCCCTAGCCTCTGTTTACCAGGAGCTGGGAATGAGCGACAGGGGATGGATCACTTGATTACCTGTTCTGTTCATTCTCTTTGGGGCACCTGACGTTGGCCCCTGTCGGAAGACAGGATACTGAGCTAGATGGACCTTTGATCTGACCAACTAGGGACGTTCTTATAAGACAGAGAAGGGAGCACATAAATATAGTTCTTTTAATAGACTACATGTGACCCTCCTCAGGTAAGTCACTTAATCTTTCTGTGCTTCAGTTGCCTATCTGTAAAATAGGGATAATAGTGTATCACCTGCCTGTCCTGTCTATTTGGAGTGAGAGTTCCTGGGCGGATGTCCTGGAGATTTTCAAAGGCACAGATGTTAACCACCTAATTCACTGCCTTTTATGAAAGCTCAGCACTATTACCATTTAATTGCCTTTGAAAAACTTACCCTGTGTATGGAACAGAACCTAGCACAGGAGCAGGCAAACTTTTTGGCCTGAGGGCCACATTGGGTTTTGGAAATTGTATGGAGGGCCAGTTAGGGGAGACTGTGGCCTGGCCCTGCCCCTTATACATCCCCCCCAACTTCTCGCCCCAACAGCCCCCACCCCATTCCAGCTGAACACCCACAGATACAACTGAAGTCTGTGGGAGTTGCAGGCACTCAGCAGCTCTGAAAAAATCAAATCACTTATATCAGTGTGCATATATGGATTTAGGAGTCTATCTATGGGCACCCACTCTTGATCGTTTTGACCATCTGCTCTGGAGCATTACCAAGTTTATATCTGGAAAGTAGCACAAAGTTTATTGAGATTTTGCAGATAGCTTTGGCTTTAGTATCCAAGGCCTAAGAACACTACGTGCAGAACATACTATAGCCCAGACTCTAACTTTACATCTGTCATGTTCATACTAAGCCCCATATTGCCAATCCCAAGCACTCAAAAGTCACAAGTCAGGTCTCAAACACATTATTGTTTTAAAATCATTGTTTTTATTTGCCCTCTGGTCTTGGTGCCTTTAAGCAATTTCATAGTGATGAGAGCTAGAAAGTTACTTTTTAAAAAAGGAAAGGTGAGAGATTCTCAGGTAGTCACATGCCTCCAAGAGCCAGGGCTTTATGCAGAAACACCAATCACCACAAAATATGTAATGAAATCTTCAGCTGGCAACACAGAAATCCATATAACACCAGAAGAAAGGCTTTTTAAAGGCAGCTAACAGTTGGGCGTTTACAGAGCCTATTACTTGTAGCTGAACTAGCCTGCCAAGTGAATGGTTGCAGGTCATATCTGTGTTTCCCTCAGCTCCACCTGTTCTTCAGCAACAGGCCTTTGCAAATGCTATTTAGGCAGAACCCAAGCAAACAAGATGTTGCAACACAGTGAGATAGCAAACAAGGGAGTTCCCATTAGTAGAGACGCTATTTCCCTGTGGGCCATTGGGTTTAGCTCTAGTTTAGTTGTTACGGTTTCAAGCACACTGCTCAGATACATTGGGGCAGATGCTATAGTGAATAAAGCATTGGTCCCTCTTCATAAGAGAAGATATCAACAAGAATATGGAGCATCAGCTTGCAGACAGAGCCTGCCTCTGATTTTGAGTCAGCTGCTATCATTTATATAGCACTGCCCCAAAAAGCTCACAATCTAAGGCTTTGATCCTGCAAAGACTAAGCAATAAGCACATAGTGAAAATACTTACATGCTTATCTTTTAAATAAATGCTTTCTAAGACTGTTGTCCAAATGTGATTTCTGCCATTCCTATTTCTGAATGAACACCAGGAGAGCCACACAGGTATAAGGGCTAAAATCTTTTTGGTAACTGTGGAAATGTTTGTCTCCTGTGTCACTGTCTATGGGGTATTGGTGACTGTAGGGTCTATGTAATGGCATATCCACCAACCTGTTTCTGCCCCACCTCTGCACTCCTATGCAACCAGGGCAGCGCACCCCTTCCTAAATCCTGCCTGACACATCCCTCTTCCACCAGGGGTCAGATCGCTGCACGTGCAGAGCAATGTGAGGGGATGCAGGATTCGTTCACACTGCCAGGGCACGTCCCTGCTCTGAAACAGCAGGTGGAAGCTACATAGCAGTGGAAGGCACTGTAAATAGGGCCTGGCACAATTGGATTTTGATATTGGAGACCCTGCAACTGCTGATAGGGGCTGGAAATCCATCAGTGGGCAAGGGGTGACCCCAGACCATTTTCATTAAGATCTTCTTCCCCTTCCAGACAAAGGCCAAGCTGGAGGTAAAAGGAAGACTGAAATGGGAAACAGCTTCCTCTTCTGCTCTCCCTGGAGGCACAGACTCAGGGGAGGCAGCAGCAGCTGGGTCAGCCAATGTACCAGCAGGGGGAGCTTTCAGTTACAGTTTGAGGAGGAGGATGAAGGAAGGACAGAACTGCCCAGGAGTTCTGACTTCTGTCCAGGGTGATGAATTCACCAAAGAAGAAAGGAACAGAAAAGACATAAGTGGACATATGGGCAAACTCATGCACTGTGGCTGTGATTAGTAGAGTTTGTATATAGGCATAGGATGCAATATAAAGATTCTGCAGATGAGGCAAAGTCTGTTTCCCTGCCAAGCCTGAACAGAGGGGCTCAGCAAAGACAAGTGTGGTGGAGGCCAGATCTGTTCTGCTGCCCAGATTGTAGAGAGGGCCCTGTCACTCCACAGTAGTGCAGAGCTGGCCTCTGGCACACAGGGATATATGGCTGCATCTCCTAACATCCTGCCCTGCCCCCCCCCCCGCCCCCCACCACGCAGCACACACTCCAGCGAGTGCAGCATCTACAGGGAAGCCTATTACTGGCTAAATGAACCTAGCTCCAAAGCATGTGGGATCAAACACATGTAGATGGTTTCTTGAGGACTGGATTCTGAAGCAACTACTTTGGACTCCATTAGCTGCATCAAAAAAAATATACATTAACTGTTTGGGAAGGATTTCTCTCATTTTCCTGATTTTTAATACAGCACAATCTGGCTAATTTACATGAATGACCGACAGAGACCCAAACTGCTGAGTGTTGTGAATTATAAAGTAAAACATCCACACAGAAAGCAAGGTATTTTGCAAAATTCACTGATTCTTTATGAAAAAAATTAATTTTAATTCCCAGTTTACTGGTAAATTCAAGATAGTATATTCCAGTCACTCTGCTATTAAATGTCTTGTTGAGAAGGAGAGATCACGGGTGTTGTATAAAAAATATTGGCTGTGCTAATTAGCAAGATTCTAAGTAAATATTTTTAAATAATAAAGTACCTTCCTGGGCCCAGTTGCATTTAGGCTAGGAGTAACACACAATAGCACAGATTTCATAGACCATTTATTTCTAAATCTTAAAATGTATATAGTTGATTTGACAAAATTGCATCAAAATGGAAATCTGGACAAGCACCACAGATCAAATTAAAAAAAAAAAAAAAAAAAAAAGTATTGAGCTGATGCGTTCAAATCTGTTAAATTCAGGGAATAAGGAAATGTGATTATTTGCACCTGACTCCAGCCTCAGGTATTCTTATGTACATGCAGAGTTACTTCACTGATTTCATAGGAGTTGCTCTAGATGTAACTGAGACTAGAATCAGATGTAACAGACTAGAGACTGATGCTTTCAGCCTGAAGTACACAAATCAAAACAAAGGTGAGTCAAATGCTAACCTAACAGGCTACAGTTCTTTTTTCTGCAGTACAAAGCAAAACTTCACTGATAATTGCTCTGGAAAGTTTGTATATGCAGAGAATTCCAGTATTCAAACCATGGACCTCCCTGTAAAGTGAAACATGGTTTTGTACAAGCTGGACACGTCTGTAAGTGTACACCTACTTACAAGGTACTGGAACAAGAGACTTATTTAAGAGAAAAAAAGGCAAAACAAAGATGAGCTTGCAGTTTAATAACCATTTTATTGATAAGAATTTTCACTATAAATTTAGAACTGCATAGTGAGAGAACAGGACATACGGGAAAGGACAACAGTAGATACAGAGCATGGGGTAAGAACACTAAAGCACCTTAGAATGAAAGTTTATGTTGATGCTAGACTATGTTATCTATATATTGTCTGATGTGTCGCTTCTGTATCATCCATATCATGTGCTCTACATTTTTGGGGGGTGGGGGCGAGGGGGAAGGGGTAGAGAAAACCAAACACATGCTTGAGAAACATATTGGTCAAATTTCCTTTTTGCTTCCTTGTTGAACTTTGCTAGGTGGTGCTAGAAATGAAGACCCAACACACAGCTGACCGTTCTGTGCCATGGGTTTTGGAAGCCAGATCCTGCTAGGCACTGGTTAGAATACACTCCATAACAAAGGAAATGGCATCTTCCCAAAAAACAAAACAAACCAGACAATGCTACTGATCTTCCCATAATAATTCTAATCCCCAGCTCTCAGGCACATACATCTCTAGCAGCTCACTGACACACTGGCTTTCAGAACCTTTTTTAAAAAAAAATATAATAAAATGTCTATGGTCTAAATTTTCAATAGTGATTTTGGGAACCCCCACTTGAGATATCTTAAAGTGGCAAATATCCACTTTCCCTCAGAATCAGGCCTCTTATGTTTCTCAAGTTGGGCACTGCCCCAAAAACCAAAAGAAAGAAATCACAAGTCACATTTGACAACATAGGCTCACGGTCTCTGCGAATGTTTTAGTTTAAGCTGAACATACATTAGTCACTATGGACCCAATTCTGCCACCCTAATGTAGTACCTTACTCTGAAAAAAGTCAATGGAATGGTAGCACCTGTATAGCTCCAATAGATCTACATAGATCTAGTATCAGGCCCTGGTTCACCACGGCATGTGCTTAAGTGATTTACCACAATTCAGACGGAAGTGTCTGTTTAGGACCAAGTTTTCAGCCAGCTTTGAACATTCATAGTCAAACTAGATCATCTTCATCACTGCTGCTGTCCTATTAAGCTTTTCTGAAACAAAGCAAAGTTACTCATTAATGAGCAGACTTTCACGGATGCCAAGCTCCTGCAGTTTCCATTAGGGTCCATGGAAACTGAAGATGCTCAGCACATCTGAGTTGGTGGTGGCGGAGGAAAAGCCCATTACCACATAGCCACCCAGACAATACAATAAAGCTGTTACTTTAACCCTGAGGAATTAGACGCAAGTCAGTGTTTCAGGGAAGTGGATTTATGGGCTGCTATATATGGTCCATCTCATTAACTGTGAGGAAGCTGAGGTGGCTATTCACCAAAGCCTTCTCTATCTGAAGCATGACGTCTCTGCTTAACTGCTCGATGTTACTTTGTCTGGATCTTCCATCATAAACAGGAAGCCTGTAAAGTTCTGATTCCCAGCACCAAAGGAACCAATATCTTGATTATATGCTCCAATATAGTTCAATGTGTGTGCTTAACAGCTATAAACAAATGTTATTAGATTAATTAGTACAAGCCGCTGCCAAGATTTTGTTTGAAAGCAGTCTACCATAATAGAAACCAATTGGACCCTTCAGCTTTTCTTTAAGGATTTTCCTTTTAAAAGTATTACTCTGCAATGTCTGGTTTTTTTAGTTTGATCATCTTGCTTTTTTATTTGAAAGTTCATAATGAAAGAAATCAGTGTCTTAAAAAAACAGTTTAAACTTTAACCAAACTGTACATATGAAAATTCTAACAGCAAGAGTTCCTTTTCCTTATGGGTTTTATTGCTACAATCAGAGACTTAGATACAATTTTATGCTTTCAGCACAAGACACAGAACTTTCATGCTGCGGTCAACAGTCCCTGCAAAAATTTGGAAGTAACTGCTAAGTTACTAGATTGTTCTATTGTGTGCTTTGCTTTCACCACCATTACAATCTAACAAACCACACACATAAAAGTTGGAGTTATATGTAGCTGTTTTTATTTTCTTCATGTTACACACAAAATAGCATAGGAATAGGTGATCTATGGGTGTTCTATACAGCTAGTCAGATTGGAGAGCTCCAAATAGGGTTCTGTATTACTGTGATACAACCAGTTCCATTGTAACATCAAATCTTGGAATATTAACAAATATTCATTTACCTGAAAGAGCTTAGCACCCTCATCTGTCATGAATATCAAGACACTGAACACACTGCAGGACTGGGTTCTTAGAGAGGATTCAGTGATTCATTTCAAATATTTTGGATTAGTGCATGGGCCAGTTTCCCTTCTGGGAAATGTATTCTTTTTAATAGGCTTATTCCTCTTTTGAAATGCCAGGTGCTGTTTCTGCACAACACATGTTCTTATAACACACTTTCTTCAATGAACATGTGCAGTGCCTGCTGAGTTCACTAGGAGCCATTACATGCACATAAGGGCAGAATTAGTAAAATACAGTCTGTTCCAAAGCCCCCTGAAGTTCACCGAAGGATGCTGATTCCAGTAGGCTTTGGTTCAGGTCCATAATTAGCAATATGTCCAAGGTATTATCACTCTCATTAGAACATTTATTTTTAGTGGATTTTAAAAAGTGTCCATTTATGACTGACCCCAACACAGTCACAAAAATTTTGCTTTCTCACTGGCTGTTAACCAAACTTTCCCAAGTGTTGAAGAGTCCCATATTGGTTGTACAGCATAACCTAAAGCTGTGTAGTCTGTCTGGGTTAAGACAAGTTTATTCCTTCTCATCAAAAACTAATATGGCTGCTAGATCCCATCTACTTTCATCTTCCCTCACGTACTCTGGCTTCCACACCTTGAGGATTTTAATCAACTTCCAACTGAAAGCTTAAAGAGGCAAAAGGTTCAAAATATTAAGACAGCATCGCTACAGGAAGCTCAAAAATAGCAGAAGTATAAAAATAAGACAACTTTCTACAAAGATCAAAGCTTAGGCACCCTACACCTTTTTCCCAAAAAGAAAGCATGTACATGTCTGCTCATTGGTTCCTCCACCATGCCCAGTACAGCTCAGTTTCTATTATAAAGCAGGACTCTGCAACTGGTCAGGAATGAGAAACCACTCAGCAGTAGTGAACCAAAGAAGGGAACAGCTCCTTGGGGTGTTTCTTAAATGGGAAGCGTGACAGGAAGAGAATTCCTTTAATGGTGAGCTGATGGTCCCTGTCAGAGACTGGGTTTTATATACACACAATCTCCCCAGACGTCACAGCATCCATATACCCACCACCAGGCAAGACCTTGCTATGGGGAACTGATGGAATGGTAAAGTAACCAACAGGAAAAGCGGATCTACATCTCATCTGTGACACACTGGCCCATACCATAAAACACGGCATAGCCTGCATACAAGGTCCACTAGAGTTTCTCTCTCATTTTCTTTTTCTCTCAATCTGTTTTCTGTTTGCTCCTCTTTTCTATTCATCCATGGTCCCCACCTCAAACCAACTCCAGCTTACCCTTTTAACACACACCAAGCGGTACTGCCAGGTCCAGCACTGCAAGGATGAATGTGATCAGCGGTCTTCTCTGGACATGGTACAAAGAGCAGTGACAAGAGCCGAGCACAGGTGCAGGACCTTGCACACAACAGCCCCTTCCTTACCAATGTATTTGTGACTGGGCATGGGGAAATAACCTCTGCTCAGATCCCAGAATCTTCCCATCCTATATCATTACCCTGCTATTAAAAAGTCTGAGACCCAACTGCTTAGAGTCTTGTGGACTAGGTTAAGAAAAGGTTTGTATTGTAAAGCGAGAGAAACATCTGTTACCAAGTACTGAAATCATTCAAATTTCTTATAGAGAAGGAATTAAGGAATATTTCCTCACCGTACCGATCTCCTTGGTGAGGATTTTGTCTTGTAAAATGGGTTTGGGAAGTGGGTATGATAACTCCACTGCCTATGTATTGCAATAACCCTCCACATTTACACATTAGTTTACGAAAATTCAGTGCCAGCTACTGAAAAGTAGAGAGCGCCCTAGGGTGACAATTAATAGAATTCTGCGTGTGTGTGTGTGTCTGTCTTCAGGAGTGTTTTGTGAAGTCAATAGCATAAATTCCCTGAATTCCTGACTTCGATACACTTGGCTGCTACTGCACTGTAACATGCTAGCGTTAGTCAGTCCAGCTGCTATACCATTCAAGGCTTAGAAATAACCATTTGTTCTGGAGTCTTCATGTTAACAGTCTGTTCTTAAGAGTGGTCACAAAATGACAGCCCTTAACCCTTTGCTTATAACAGTACATTGGTACTAACGCTGATCACTGACCAATGGGCAGAATATAAATCTGTCAGTCAGATAGCCAAGCTTCATAAAAAAAGCTCTCTTGAAATTCTGAAGTGCATCTTTAACCATATTTCAATTAAATGGTGCCTTTAAACCTTCGCCTTGGGATAGGTAAAAGTGGGTTAATTATAATTAAGATGTCACTACTAAAAATAAGGTATTCCTGCATTTGTCTTATTAAAAACCTTTACAGTAAACAGTACTTTGCAAAATGTATTATTGCATGGAAAGAATAAAGGTTTTTTGGAGCTACAAAGACAAAAGATCCCAGGGAATCTAGAAGACCCAGAACAGTGATCCCAGGGCCATTCCAGTCGCTGCTCCAGCAAGCATGCCCAGTGCAAGGTCTCCATCATTGTCACGGTAACGTTCTCGAATGATGACATGGTTTGCAGGGGGCTGGCCATAAGGTCCTAGAAAGTAGTTAACAGTTTGGTTAGGAAGAGAGTTTGTACATATGTTTTGATTTAGATGCAGGCTTGAAAAGCCTAGGTATTCACCCACTCTCTCCCACCCCATATACTTGAACACTGTAACAATATCTTTCCTTGCAGTGGGTACGGTAAAAATCAACTCCCCTCGGAGCTGGGTGCTGATGCCAGTTCTCAATCCTGCTAGTACAGACTACAGACAGCAGCCTTCCCCAACATCACAGAACGGGAGAAGTATATCCTATAGCTAGCCCAGAGGGCAGAGGTGGGCAAACTATGACCCGTGGGCCACATTCAGCCCGTGGGACCCTCCTGCCCGGCCCCTGAGCTCTTGGCCTGGGAGGCTAGCCCCCAGCCCCTCCCCCGCTGTTCCCCATCCCCTGCAGCCTCAGCTCGCTTGCTCTGCCGCCCACGCAATGCTCTGGGCGGCGGGGCTGTGAGCTCCTGGGGCAATGCAGCTGCAGAGCCCAGCCTGACCTGGTGCTCTGTGCTGTGTGGTGGCGTGGCTGGCCCCAGCTGGGCGGCGCAGCTGTAGCACTGCCAGCCACTGGTGCTCCTGGCAGCGCAGTAAGGGGGCAGGGGGGGTTGGATAGAGGGAATTCGGGGTGGTGGTTAGGGGTTGGGGGTGTGGATAGGGGTCAGTGCAGTCAGAGGACAGGGAACAGGGGTTGAATGGGAGCAGGGGGCACTGAGGGCAGTCAGGGGACAGGGAGTTGATGGGCAGAGTCCGGGGGGCAGGTCAGGGGGTGAGAAACGGGGAGCGGAGGTGTCGGATGGGGGCCGGGTTGGGCCATGCCTGGCTGTTTGGGGATGCACAGCTTCCCCTAACTGGTCCTCCATACAATTTCCAAAACCCGATGTGGCCCTCAGGCCAAAAAGTTTGCCCGCCCCTGCCATAGGGCTAGGCAACCAGAGATGTAGATTTTATTCCTGGATCTGCCACACATTCCTTGTATGACCTTGAATGAGTTACATAATCTCTGTGCCTCAGTTTCTCAATATTCAAGATGGAGATAAAATTCCCAACCTCAAAAAAGAGTGTTGTGGGCTTAATTCATGTATGTTTGTATTTTGAGATCTTCAGATCAAGTGCCATATATAAGAGCAAAGGTCTATTACTATATCCAAAGCCAACACATCTCTGCATTGGATAAAGTCTCCATCTACTTAGAAGTCACTCCTGCAGCCCCTGCAACTCCTCAGTCTTCCTGTAAGGTTGGCCATTGGAAGAAGAACTCTCTAGGGAAAACCTAGATGCAGTAGGAAGTGCTCAGAGCAATTCACTATGCGGGAATTGCTTAGAATCTGTACTAAACCAAGGGCCAGAATCTGTACTAAACCAAGGGCCAAGCACGGTGGCAGAGGGCACTATGTGCAAAAGGGGGGGTTGAGTGACTTAGAACTAAGGTCCTGACTGCTTGTGGTCTTTAAGGGCTTGATAAAACACCCCACTTAAGTCGAAGGGGAAGATAATGTTCCCATAGAATGTTCTGGGCACACAGATGTGTTAAGCCAAATCTGTTGGACAATTTCCATCTTGAGTCAGTACAGTCTCTTGCTAAATCCCCAGAATGGCTTCAACTGAATACAGAATTCTTCACTTCCTGACTTTGTCTAGTGATAATTACCTCCTTCCTCTCAAAAGGGAAAGGTTAGTCCAGTGGTTAGGGCAAACAACAGGGGGTTCCTTCTAAAAACCACCTACCGCTACATTCAGCATCAAGAGTGATGCAATATTCAATAGGAAAGATATTACTTCATAGTAACTTTAGTCTTGATTACAAAGTGTATGAACCAAGCTGGAGGAAGGAGTTAGTATTCATTACCTTGGTACGGATACTGATAAGGAACAGCATAGGCTTGTCCATTAGAGGCATAGATGACTTGAGGACCAGGAGGGGGATATGCACCATTGTACTGCTCGTAGCCATAAACCTGGGGAAATTAAATGTATCTATTAGAAGATGTTTGCATCTTTTAGGTTTGTTTAAAGTGTTTAACTCTCCACTCCATTGCTGGTGCCGTTTAGGGATAATCAAAATCTACTATGTGGAAGGCGGCACTGTGCTGTGAAATGGGCATGGGAGACCTTCCCATATAGTTAACCACAGTATTTTGCAAGTCAACATCTTCAGTTCTTGCACCACCAAGTTTAGCCATTATAGAACTATAATAATGCTGTCACTTAATACACATGAGTGTGCCTGGCCATGGCTTCTATATAATCCTGTCTTGTGATATGCGAAAAGAGCACAGCCATTCAGCAGTTGACAACATGGGACCAGTAATGTTGTGTTAACATCCCTGATCCCTCATGATAAACGCCCTGTGGCCACACCTCTTCGGCAGCAGTCTTTTCACTAATCTACAGGAATTAAGCATATTGCTCACTGTGACTGCTGTTCACAATCAAAACTGTTTATAAACAAGAGACTGGTTGTTCTGTTCCAAAGCCCAATCAGTAGCACAGAAAAGGACCAGTATTTAAATAATATATCACGCAGAATAAGTAAGAACATACCGAGATCAGCAAATATTTTTGTTCAATTGCTGCCCCATCCTAACCTCTGTGAAAACAGAATTGACATCTAGCTATATACACACACACGCACGTACTTTTGGGAACTATAGTTATCCGAGTTACTAAGAAATCCTGGACACAAAGTCCCTATCTGTTTTACAACTGTCAGCTTCATTTATAAAATAAAATTTTTATCCTGGAAGTGCAGATATATTGTCAAAGCCTTCCAAAAAATTATTGCATCTCCTTGTATTAAGGGTGAAAACCCAAAATTAAGGGCATATGGCCAAGATTTGCAAAAGTGACTAGTGATTTTGGCGTGCCTCCATTTTTCTCTGCCCAATCTGAGACACCTAAAAGGGGCCTGATTTTCAGAAGTGCTGAGCAACCACTCAGAAGTCAAGACCCTTTAAAAGTGCCTCAAGATGGGCACCCTAAACCAGTACTTATTTTTTCCATTTAAAAATAAAACTATGTTTAAGAAAAAAGTCAAACTAATAGCACTTCCAAGGAACAGAGTCAGAGTGTTCAATATTGTCTTTCACGCTTATTTTACGCTTACTTATTACACCCCTACCTCAGGTGATGGGGTAGCGTACGCTGTGTATGGGGGAGGAGCTGAGGAAATTGCAGTCTCATCGTACATCGCTTCAGAACCAACATAACCCTAAACATTAACAAAGTAGACGGCAGTTATTCACTTCTTTACATACAAGAGAACAGACTAGAATATGGACTAAATGTATAAGTGACCCAAGAGTAAACCTCAGTGTTCCTAGAATTCCTGAGTATATTTATTACAAGTGTCAATATCACTTTATTACAGTAGCACACAGTACAGACACCAAGGTTTTCTAGAGGATATAACTTCATGGGGTGATCCACAGCAGGAAGAGAGTGCATCACATAATACCACAGCAGGAGACTGAATAGGGGAGAAAAGCTTCAGCTAGATGGCCAGGTAGGAGCCAGCAATGCAGATCAGCTGCTTGAAGCAACTATTTTTTTTCCCTCTGACTCATTCCCTTCCTTAATGTTTTCAACTGATAGGTTATAGTTTTCTTGTTCAGGTTAAATTGATTAATTAGTAGGTGGGGAAGGAGCATTCTTCTCATACAAGTTCATATACTCTGCTTTCAGTTGCTCTGGAGTAATTCCACTGAGCTCAACAGAATTACACAGAGCAACTGAGTACAGATGTTAGCCTATAAGGATCAAAGGTAAAGATCACAGCTGCACCCAAACATTTCATACCAGTGACTTAAGCTTCTCAGCAACTCCCGTACTTTGCCTACAAATAAGACAAAGACCAGAAAATAACAGATCTACATTTCAAAGTCCCCTTCTTTCAGCTGTTTGTAGAAACACACAATTTAAAACATTACACTGCAGCTATTTTTAGAAGCAACCTCTGCTGAATCTGTGTCCCGTCCAAAGGCCGTCAGAAGGGGCAGGGAAGTAACTCTCACAATAACCACTGCAGATTTCCAGTGGTTTGTTTATGTTTCAGAACAGCCTTGGGTGTTTTCCCCTAGTTGTGGCAATACACAGTGCTGCTCCTATTCAACCAGAGGGTTTCCATAAGAAAAAGGCTAGCTTGATATCCGTACTACTCCCATAAGCTCCTAAAAATATTCTCTCCCTCCCTGTAAACACACACACAAGTAGATTTATACACACAAGGACTTCCATTGAAGTCATGGGACTACTCAGGTATGTGAGAGTATGCAGGATCAGAGCCTAAGTGACCCAATTGTCAGAAGTGGGAAGCACTCAGCTATTCCTACTGAAGTCAGTGGGTGCTGCTGGATGCTCAGCACTTTTGAAAGTATGATCACTGAGATGCCTGCAGATGGACTTTGAATACTTCAACTTCCTTTTTATTTGAAATCTTATCATACGGGCTTAACAGTAAATAGCATCTGAAGGTCACCCTCTAAGGCCTCATCTACACTCATGGCAGTTTGTAGTATGTATGTAGCATCACACTGCAGTGCATAGCTACAATTAGAGTTAAAGGCTCTGGCAGCGGGGAGCTGCTGGAGTCTTATCCCTCTGCTCAAGTCTTTCACTGCGGTGCAGAAAGGCTCCAGCAGTGGAACACTGCATTGCTAAAAATAGCAGTGTAGATAATAATAGGAGATATACCAGTCTCCTAGAATTGGAAGGGACCTTGAAAGGTCATCAAGTCCAGCCCCCTGCCTTCACTAGCAGGACCAAGTACTGATTTTTGCCCCAGATCCCTAGGTGGCCCCCTCAAGGATTGAACTCACAACCTGGGTTTAGCAGGCCAATGCTCAAACCACTGAGGCACTGCTTGGGCATGTAGACAGCCACATAGGGAACATAACCCAAGGTTCTGTCATGTCTTTACTTGCCAAAGTAGTGCCTCAGCATCTACACTGCTATTTATATCCATGCTAGGGGAACATGCAGTGTATGTACTCCACACACCACCATAAGCATAGACATAGCTCAAAACATTAGTTAGGGCATACTTTGCAACACTGATGGCTACCAGTTAGCTTCAGCATCAAGGTTACTGAATGTTTACAAACCCTCCTATATTTTTGAATTCTATGTGCAATGATACTGTTCAAGGGTAAAACAGGAGTTCTGCACCAACTCTGGTTTTCACAGATTCATTCCTTTGCCCTCTGTTTAACATCACAATGCCACATAATGTGGCATTCTGCACTGTAAAGCAGTTACTTGGTACAAGAAAATAGCACTTTTACCACACTACAATTACTACTTTGGGTATCCAAAACTATAAATTGTATCACATGATGGGATGTAGCAGCTATTGTGGCAACATGGGTGCCAGGACTACGAAATAAGCCTTTGGATGCAGGGGTCAGTATTTCCCAGTGGAACTGCAGTATTTCAGAGATCTGGTATCTAAGGATATATATCTGTCTTGCAGCTGAGATGTGTGTTTAAAGCAGGGACAGACAAAACTTGTGCCAGCTCAGCTTGAGCAAGGATGCTAAAAGCTGCAACATGGATGTTGCCAAATTAGCAGCAGCTTAGGCTCACCACCCCATTTCAGGCCAACCCAGCCACTCAAGTCTGACCTCAGGTGGCTAGCCCATGCCACCACCTGAGCAGTAATGTCCACATTGCTATTTTTAGTGTGCTAGCTTGAGCTGAGGTAGACCAGGTCTGCCAACTAATGCCGGGAATCGCACTTCCCAGCTGCAGTGCACATATCCCCTTAACACTGCTCTTTACCAATTTGGGGAAAGCTATTGCCAGAAAGTGCTCTATGAGCCAGCCTCAAAAAAAGGCAAAAAAAGTGAGTCAATGGCAGAAGTAGGATGGCTAGGCCTTCCAGCAGAGCAAATGCCACAAGTTATATCATCAGCTGCAAGGGTTTACAACTGAGCACAGATCTGTATTTACAGACGAGGGAGTGAATAAGCCATTTTTCATTAGAGCGAAACTTAAGGTACCAACAAAAGGGTTTTTATTCCGTTTTTCAGAAAGCTTATGGTGGCAGTACTTAGATACGAGGGAGAACATTTAACTCAAAAGACACACACAATGTTAACTGCAAACACAAACTATGCATTTTGGCATGCAGTTATCCAGTTTGAATACACGCATGAACCATTTTGCTGAAGCCCAAGTTTCTGAAGTTAGTTCTATACAGTATGAGTTCCACAGAACTACATAAAACAGCTTGCAAAGGCAGATTTTCCATCTTCTACAAGTGAGTCTAGCAACTGTGTAATAACTGCATAAACCTGGCTGCCACTCATTTCAGCTAGAGGTTTCTCTGCACACACACACCCCCCACCATCATCTGGCTTCCCTGTGGATTACCCGCATATAGATGAACCTGATCCCCCTAGGCAGTGAGAGTGTGAGACAGCCAGAGCGTATCTTTACCAACTATAAAAGAATTCATAAGTGCCCACAGTCCCAATCAATGTTCATTGTCTTATGCTTTTTCCCCATAACAATGCTTTCTGAGACTCCTCCTTCAATGAGCCTTACAGCACAGTAGCTGCAGCACTCCAAAAGATCACTTTTCGTCTTTATCTAGCATGAACAGACACAAAACCTCCTTCTACCAAAGTTGTGGGCACCAGATCCATGATGCTCATATACCCCTTTCCAGCCCAGGCGATGCGGGACAAAGCACAATAATTCAAATGGGTTCTTGAAGACAGTGTGAAGGAAAATTGCTAGGCCACTGACTGCCACTCACACACACTCCGTCCCTACCCCATCACTACGGAAACATTCACAGTGTACTTACCGCAATTGTTCTAGCATCCTGGAGAGCAATTTTCCATGCCCTGCAAGAAACATTATTTAATGGATGAAGAGATACCCCATATTTCTTGTAAGGTTCTGAACAAAATATACTTAGCCATTAAAATGTACAGCAGGAACCAAGTGATATGGTGGAAAATGTATATTGAAGTTGCTGTGGGTGACAGTAGCCTAAAGTTAAGGTAGGACATATGCATAGAGGGATTCCAGGAAGCAAGTATTAATTCCTCTGTACAGTCCATAAGCTATGGCTGCAGTAACGTGCTGTTTTAGGGCTCCCTTGTTGTTTGAATACAAAGAAGGGCAACAAAGAGCCAGGCATTAAGACACAGGAGACCTGCAGCCACATGGAGGACGGGGCATCACTACTAAAGTAACAATTTGGAGTGGAGGGAAGGACACAGATGTGTCCCCACCATCCCTTCAGCCAAGTTGCATCTGTGTCAAGGTGTAACCTAAGAAGAAAGTGAACAAGAGCCTGTATCAAAGGAACGTTCTTCCTCTCAGCATTCGCCAGTATGCAGCTACCTTGAGGAATTCCAGAATATTTGGGGCCAATTCTTGGGCTACAAAGAGCTAAGTACAGCATATTAAACAACAGTCTTTGGAAACTCACAAGCAGTCATCTGCACTCTCTGCACAGAGGTTGATTGTTTTCCCATCTCGACAAACAATCTGCAGCAAACAGTCTCTCGGCTTCCCCTCTGGGGGCTGGAAATCTACTCCAGAAAAAGAAAGCAAAAGATTTCCATTTAATATTTTGGAAAACAAAATCCTTAACCTCTCGAAGATTCTAATTAATTCTCATTAATCTGACCAGAAGGACTGAGACAGAGTAAAGCAATGAGCTTGAGTTTTACAGTTTTGGTCTCCCACGGCACATATACACTGCGATAAAAGACCCACAGCATAGCTGTGGCTCGCCTGGGTCAACTGACTTCAATTGTGGGGTTAAAAAATTGCGATGTAGACATTTGGGCCCAGGCTGGCACCCAGGATCCCTCTCATGGGGTCTCAGAGCCCAAGCCCGAATGTCTACACCACAATTTTATAGCTCCACGGCCTGAGCCCTGCAAGCCCGAGTCAGCTAACCCAGGCCAATCACAGTGTAGACATATGCCTAGGTTAGGGGCTCCATCAGGACAGGAGACAGTTACTACAGCTTAGACTGGCTGTCAGTCGAAAGCCTCTTAGGGAAGGACTCTGGCCTACCAACTTGGATTTCATTGTTACTGTATATAAAATGTTAGGCTAAAGGTTCTGTTAGAGACAAAACTGCACGCACAAATCCGTCTTGTCCAAGTGGGTAAAAAATAAAATACAGACAAACACAGATTAAACTTCTTCAAGCTCTCTCCTACCTGAAATCAGAAGCTGGCTGCACATATGGCATCAGCTCAGGAGACCCCAGCAATTTTGTGCTTTAGGAGAGATGCAACAGCTTTTCAGACCATGAAGCCATTTGCAGCTTGAAGCCTCAACCAGTTTTAAAACAAACACACATCTTGAATTTAAAAAGCTGCAATGATAAAGAATCACTTACCTTTACTAGACCAAGCAGAACACCAGTGTTAGAGAGTAATGATGTGCTAAGAGCACACTAGTTCAGTGAGTATATCCTCTCCACGACAAGAAAGACATGCTAGCCTTGCTGCCTACCAGGGAAGGTCATGCTGAAATCTGGGGAAACATATTCATGGGAGTGGATTGCTAATCAACCTGATCCTTCTCAACTGGAGGTCTTAGCCCTGTATTGCCTAATACAGCCACAAAGGAGCTGAGTCAGCCAGGTGTCCACATTCCAAATCACTAGCCAGAGCGCTATAATCTGATTTACAGGCAAGGAGACAGCTGGATAAGGCCCCATGCACAGGGCCCTGCATAAGCAAAAGCCAGCCTTGTTCCCTGTGTGCTGGCTGCACACTGAATACAATGGCAGGACAGAATGCAGAACGAAAGAAGCTGCAGCCTCCCCAGGACACTGTGGAGAGCACCAGCCTGAACATCACCAGTCAATGCTGCGTGTGTATTTCTTGCTGGGTTGCGCCCACTGAAATGGTGTTTCTTTACCAAATAAACACACTCTACCACTGGTGTCCTTCTGGTCAATCAAGTATCAAGTGAACAAGTGTCTCTAAAAAAAGGGTGTGCTAGAAATGAGCTTGCTAGTACTTGGATGGGGCCCCATCCCTCTAGTTCTCTTTTCTCCTCCCAAGCCTCTGGACAGTGCCAACTCCACAATGTCCATCAGAAGCGTATGACATCAGTTCTGCTATCCATATCCCCAATTCACTTCTGCTATAGTGCAGCCCTTTACTCAGAATATATGCCAGCAGAATCAGTGTCATATACCACAAGTTCACCATCACTCAAGTAGTGTTTTATAGGTGAATTGTGGAAAATGCCAAGATGATCTACCGCATGATACAATGCTGTGAGAAGCCACTCCCTTTATTCATTTACAGGTATGGAATCAGGAAAGAAATTTTTAAAATAGAAAAGCACACGTTCTACCTCGGCATTCATTTCCCACTCTGATGTTGATGCAGTGCACTCGCATGTGGACTTTATCTTCTATGTCATGCCGCTGCTGATCGTCATAGAATAGCAAATGGCCATCAGACCATAGGTCAAACCAATTCTTCTTCCAACGACGTAAAATAGTGCCTAAAAGAATGGAGAAAGTCACTTCTGGGAGCACTGATTGGAAAATGCTCGTGTCTAATACAGCCAAAGCAGCTTTTCAATTTGACTCTTGAAACAAGGTATTCTGAGGGTCCAACAACTGACTGCTAATTCATTGTGCATCAGGAAATCTCAGCTTCAAAACAAAGGGACGAACAGCGTACAACAAATATGCACATGATAGCTAGGCCTTATGTGTTATTTTTTATTTAACGATTAGCATTATGAGTGCAAGGTTGTTTTTTTAAGCAAACAACCTAATGCTTCAGGATTCTAGCATGCTAGTGACCAAGTACTACATGGGACCAAGTGAATAAGCAAAGGCTAGTAGTTACCCAGTAAATTTTCCAAGCTCCACTTATAATAATCCATTTGGTTAGGTTTTTATTTTTTTTCCACAAAGTATTACTTATAGAAGATGACTACCAAACCATCAGCTATAGCAATACTTATGTTCCCATTATTGTAATCCAAAAGGTCAGATGGTGATGCTATCAAAATAGACCGTTTCTTTTGGTCCAATATTCTTGAAAAACTGTTTAAATGGGACACAGGGAAATATATATTTTTCCCCATTGATGGTCTATAAGAGAAACGGATACACACACCCAAACTGTCTGTTGGGGAATGAAGGTAAAAAGCCCCTCACTCACTTTGCCGAAGCAGCCATCCACTCTTCACAAATGCCATCTCTGTTTACTCTAGGGTGACAAAAGAAGAAGGGAAAAAGAGACAACCATAATTGTTAATACATTGCAACAATCAATCAGGGAGAGGAATCTCTAGGCATCCTGGCTATTTGTAACACCTTGGTGCATCTAGCTGATCTGTGCACAAGAGTGCCTCCTTTCTCAACTGCATGCCCGTTGAAAGACTACATGGCTGGGATAGTCTGAACCATTTAAAAGTGATCTGCAAGCGTTACAGGAAGACTCTCCAGATCATCTTTTGGCAGCTGGGAAGATACCCAGTAAAGATCAGTTAATATTCCACAAACTTTTACACTATTAGCGAATGCAATGAAAAACATCCTAGGATGTTAGGAGAGACTTTCACTACTAGTGACCTATTTCTGTTCTTTACTAAGTCATGTTATCAGACATACAGATGAACACAATATGTTGGAGAAGAGTCCACGTGGCTGGGAAATCATGCCTCATAATCTATTAGATTTCTTTGAGGGGCTCAACAAGTATGTGTATACAGGTGATCAACTGGATATAGTGTACCTGGATTTTCAGAAAGCCTTTGACAAGGTCCCTCACCAAATGCTCTAAAGCAAAGTAAGCAGTGATGGGATAGGACGGAAGATCCTTGCATGGACCAGTAACTGGTTAACAGACAGAAAACAAAAAGTAGGAATAAATGGTCAGTTTTCACAGTGGACAGAAGTAAACAGTGAGACTCCCCAAAGATCTGTACTGGGACCAGTACTTTTCAATATATTTATAAATGATCTGGGAAAAGGGGTAAATAGGTGGCAAAGTTTGCAGACGATAAGAAATTACTCAAGATAGTTAAGTCCACAGCTGACTCTGAAAAATTACAAAGGAGTCTCACAAAACTGGGGGACTGGGCAAGAGAAAAGCAGACGAAATTCAATAAGTGCAAAATAATGCCCATTGAAAAACGTAATTCCAACTATATACACAAAATAATGGGGTCTAAGTTAGCTGTTATTACTCAAGAAAGATCTTGGACATATCATGGATAGATCTCTCACATCCCCTCAATGTGCAGCAGCAGTCAAACAAGTTAAAACAATGCTAGGAACTATTAGGAAAGGGAACGAGAATAAGATACAGAATATATTGCCACTATACACCCATAAAGCCATAGTACACCCAAATCCTGAATATTGCAAGTTCTGGTTGCCCCACCTCAAAAAAGAAATACATTTGAATTGGAAAAAACAGAGAAAGACACCAAAAGATATTAAGGTTTTGGAACAGTTTCCATATGAGGAGAAATTAAAAAGACTGGGACTATTCATCTTAGAAAAGAGACTGAGGGTGGATCTGTTAGAGGTCTACAAAACCATGAAATTTGAGGAGAAAGTGAATAAAGAAGTGTTATTTATCCTTTCATATAACACAAGGATCACCCAGAGACTAATAGGCAGCAGGTTTAAAACAAACAAAAAAAAAGGAAGTACAGTAACTCCTCACTTAACATTGTACTTATGTTCCTGAAAAATGTGACTAAGTGAAACAACGTTAAGCGAATCCAGTTTCCCCATAAGAATTAACGTAAAGGCGGGGGGAGTTTGAATACACGCATGAACCATTT